>NC_055992.1:69173801-69476831 GCF_018446385.1 Zingiber officinale
AACTACATGCATACTCTGATGCAGATTGGGCTGGTGATTCTACGGATCGTAAATCTACCACTAGCTTCTGCATTTTTTTGATGATTCCTCATTTCTTGGAAGAGTAAAATGCAAGATGTTATTTCTAGATCTTCCACAGAAGATGAGTATCGTGTCATGACCTCAACTACTTGTAAAATAGTTTGGTTGCGTTAGTTACTTACAGATATGGGGGGTGTCTCTCTTCATCAACCTACTTTGTTATATTATGATAATCAGAGTGCTATTCAAATTACACGCAATTTACTTTTTCATGAGCGGATAAAACATATTGAAATTGATTGTCACATTACTCGTCACTATCTTCAGATTGATACCATCACATTGCCTTTTGTTCCTTCAAAGCTACAGATTGCTGATATATTTACCAAGGCACATATCGCTTCACGTTTTCGTTTCTTATCTGACAAATTTTCAATACTTCTAGCTATAGCATCGTGAGTTTGAGGGGGGATGTTAGATTATATATTTATTTATTTATAGCTTTTAGGGTAATTTGGATTTTTTTTCTTTTTTAATAGAGTTTAGGATTTCTTAACTTAACTATATAAGACCTTATATTTTGTATAAATTTTAAGATATAATAATATGGTTAGTTTTTTCCTTCTTTTAATTTCTACATTGTGAAGCAATAAAAATTACCACTAGGTATGTAGGACTAAATTTAAGATGTCATTGTCTCCAATTTAAGAATTTTTTCAGTCAGACCAAAACGACGACCTAGCTCAGGATTTTGATTTATTGGAACAATACATTTCATCCGTTTCAACCAGCATAGTACCATGTATATATATATATATAGATATATCTAGCTTGTCATTTTTACTAGATATTAGAACTTCAATTCCCTTTTAATCTCATTGCATACTGAAGATATTTTACACATCATTACGTGTTCATATGATGCTCTTAATTCCTAAGCTCTAACATGATGTGGATTAAGGTGTGACAACTTCTTTGACCATACCTCATAATCTCAACACCGACTATGTAATTAAGAACTGTAACTCATTTTGATTCGATCTTACAAGGAAACTACCAGAAAAAAAAGAAGTAAAACACACTACTAAAAACAATTGTAATTTAGCAACGGAATTAGAGACGGAAATATATTTCCGCCTCTAATATAGTAACAGAATTATAATTTCGTCTCTAGTTAGAGAGGAAATTATATTTCTATCTCTATTTTGACCGTTTATAATAACAAAATGATTTAATTAGTAAAAATTAGCAATGAAAATAAATTATCCATCTCTAAATAGAGATGGATATTTTAATTCCATCTCTAACTAGAGACAGAATATTTGTTCCATCTCTAATTAGAGACGGGAAAACAATTTTGTTGCAAACATCGCAGTAATGTATTTTAATAATAGAGACGGAAATGTTTTTTCTGTCGCTAATTAGAGATAGAACTAATATCCCGTCACTAATTAGACAAGTGGAGAGGCCGAGAAGACACGCTCCATTCCTAAATCATGATATTAGCGACGAAACTATTAGTTCCGTCGCTAATTAGAAGGAACTATTATCTCCGTCTCTAATTAATGATGGAAATAATAGTTCTATCTCTAATATCGTGATTTAGGCCACAAAACATGTTTTCTCGGTCTCCACCGTGTTCATGAATCCTCCCGTGACTGTCTCCTCCGGCGTCCTCTCTTACAGTGACCTTCCCATCTCTGGTGTCCATCTCCTCTGGTGTCCTCTCCTCCGGTGACCTTCCTACCTATTGGTACAATCTTCTCTTCCCTCTCCTCTATTTTACTAGTTATGCCCTAACGATGGTGATCTTGGTTGGCTGCGACCTTGTGGCGACGATTTGGCAGGCCCTGAGCTAACGACCGTGACCTTCGCCGGCCTTGACCTCACAGCGAAGAGCTTGGCCGGCCCCAAGGTTGCGGCAAGGAGCTTGGCCGGCCCTGGCCCTAAGCTCGTGCCTACGACTCTAGCCCTGAGCTCGTGCCAGCGACTTTGGCTGACCTTGAGATTGTGGCAACGAGCTTGGCCTGACTCAATACTTGTTGCCGTGAGCTG
Source organism: Zingiber officinale (assembly GCF_018446385.1). Taxonomy (NCBI): domain Eukaryota; kingdom Viridiplantae; phylum Streptophyta; class Magnoliopsida; order Zingiberales; family Zingiberaceae; genus Zingiber; species Zingiber officinale. The sequence continues at coordinate 69,175,878 of NC_055992.1, forward strand.
GCCAGCGCTACCGTTGGATTGGCCGACCCTCTTGGCCGCCAGCTCGTGGCTAGCAATTTATCGCTTCTAGGTTCTAGAATTCTATTTGGGTTGATTTTAACCTAGTTTAACAAGTTATATAATTTTAACCTTGTATCACTGCTTTGAAAGGACAACTTCTTAATTGTTACTTAACTTTTTGTATTCATGTTATGGTTTGTGAATACATTGAATCATATGTGTAGTGCTTCTATTATATTAATTGTATACTTACTAAGTAATCAATCTTATATTTAATAGGATATAATACACATGAACAAAGATTGGATGTATAATAGATTAGAAACAAATATTTATCTGAGATAAATATTTTGCTGGAGTTGAAGAGTTTCTGAACTTTATAAAGAGTTATCCAGAATATATAGATGGTGACACGTTACGTTGTCCGTGTAATCATTCCAAATATAGAAATAAAGCTTTCCGTGATGAGGATACTATGAAAATACTGTTAGTTAGAGCCCTAGAGCCAATCATTTGATGATTGTTGTATGGACTCATTGTATCATATTCTTATATATAAAGACATTTGGTTTTGGTTATTATGCTTACTTGTAATGGTGCCAAATAAACTAAGTATAATAGCGTCATTGAGTAGAAGGTTCTTACCTATATCAATCGATTGGTTGAATCGATAATGAGATGATATAGGGAACACTACTCTTAATCATTCCTAGTCGAGTATTAACATTTAGGGACAATGTTAATGCAATAAGACTAACATGTAGGTCAACTCGATGACTTGATCTCACAAGTCATGGATATAGAGATATCAAGTTGACACATGGGTATGCATTGGAGAATGTATACTGAATGACCCGCCATGAGAAAGTATCATGGATCGTTATATGAGTGTCATATACTTTCTCATGTGGCTATTAGTATGACTACTAGTCCTTGGACCTGAAGTCACCATGGATCCCTACATAAAGAGTTACGTACTTTGGCTTCGTCAAACGTCACCCGTAACTGAGTGGACTATAAAGGCGATTACTGGGTATGTAACGGATTATGCAGAGGGATGTGAGTGATGTAGATGAGATCTATCCCTCCTATATGACGGGAGCGACATCGATATTCTTGATAGAGTGAGACCACGAAGTGCATGGCCATGCCCAAATGAGTCAATATGAGATATTGAGCTCATTTGATTGAGTGAGTCTACTTAGAGTTCAAGATTTAGATTGATTAGAGGATGACACGGTCCATGTCTCACATTAAACAATCTAGATGTCTAGGATAGAAGGACAATGTCATATATTGTGAGGAGTCACAATTAGTAGTCACAAGGTGATGTTGGATCTCAATATTCTTATAACTTGGGTAGTAATGATGTGTTGCTAGATACCGCTCACTACTTATGCTTCTAAATGGGTTTAGGAGCATTGCCAACGTTATAAGAACCTATAGGGTCACACACAAAGGACAATTAGATAGAGATTAGGTTCATATGATGAACCAAGAGAATTAGATTCATATGATGAATCAAATTGGATTAAGAGTAATCCTAATTGAACTAATTGAGTTGTACTCAATTTGATTCATATGTTCAATAAGTCTAATTTAGATTATGACTCATTGAATCAATTTAATTAAATGAATTAGATTCATTATATTAAATTGTCTTGAATCAAATGGTTGGATTTGATCAACCATGGGAGTTATAATGTCAAGTTTGACTTGACTTGAGAGGAAGATGAAAAGTCAAGTTTGACTTGACTATATGCCACCTCATTTGTGAGTTAGCATCAAGTGGCCAATAATGGTGTTACACATCATTAAGTCTAGCACATGTGTGTGCCACCTCATGGAGGTTACAAATCTCCTCTTTAATGGCCACATTAAATGAGAAAGGAGGTTACACTCCTTAATGTGGGCGGCCACTTATGGTTGAATGAATGGGTTAATTTTTCATTCAAGCCAATTCATTCCTTTTTCTTCCTCATCTCATCTTCTTGCTCTCCCTCTCCTCCTTCTTGGCTGAACCACTTAAGGTGCTAGCACACCTTTGTTTGGTATTCTCCACCTAGTTTTGTTCGTGTGGATACGCATAGAGGATTGTACACTTGACGATCTCGAGATCCGGCGAACCTTTGGACGAGCGGGATTGCGAAGGGCAACGCATCAAGGGTAAAAGGCTCTTCTCCTTTGTAGATCTAGTATAGATCTAGGCTTTAGTAAACTCGTACATGAAATTTTTGTTTATAAACTTCGCACGGATCCGGTGGCATGGGAGATTCGGGGTTTCCGCAACGTAAAAAGGCGGTTTTTGCGGCCCGAAAATCCCAACAGTGGTATCAGAGCCACGTGCGAAGTCTTGTACGAGTTTAATTTGTATTTTTATGAAAAATATTAGTTCTGTAATATTTTGTGAATTTCCTATTTTTATAGTTTTTATGGGTATTTTTCTCGTAGAAGCGAAGCACAAGTGTTTAGACACTTGTAGACTTCGACTACCGAGAAGATTTTTCCAAAACGGCAAGGTTTCGCCACAAATCTTTTTGGGACAGCGGGCTAAGGCGCTGTAGGATCGCTAAGGAACACTCGCAATGGTTATACCGCGGGTAGTGGCACTGCCCCTGACCCAGCAAGGGGCTTCGTTCCGCGATTGCGCCCAAAAACCTGCTAAACGGGACTGCCGGGAATTTTACTCATAAAAATTATAAAAATTGTGGTAAAATTTCAGAAAATTATAGAAAATACATAATTTAGAATTATGTATTATTTTGTGATAGTCATGGCTCAAAAGACCCAAATTGGATTTGAAAATTGTGTTGTAATTCATATTACGGCCTGCGCGCCGTCATTTGTGTTGTGTGTGCTGTATACTTGATACGCGACCTGCCCGACGTGCCTCTCTTTTTATTCTTGTTGTAAAATAGTTTAGACTCGAATGTAACTCGAGTTTTAAAATTGTAATGTACAAAATTGGAGCAGTGGAAGGTCCACTCGAGACGGAGTTATGAGGAGGGCGCGAGCAACACAAGGTGGTCAAAGGGAGGAGCTTGAGAAGCTGTTGACCCTAGGTTGACCATCCGATCTTCTCATTGCCTTGAGAAGATCGTAGTAGGGCCATGACTAATCACAAATAATTTAATTAATTGCTTGTGTATGTATATGTGATGCATGCTAGTATAGTAATTAATTAGCGCCTTAACGATTAGATTAGATCTAAATCGTGTACAAGATGCACCCTATCGATTAGATTAGATCTCAATCGCGTCAACTCAAATGCCTACCATGCCGTGATACCTATCACTACCTCGATCACATGTGTTGTTGAATCTGCCAAAGCAGAGCAACACATATTATCTTGGTAGGGTACGGAGGGACAATCTTGGTCCCGCCTATCAACGCATGGGTGAGTACAACTCAATTAGATTGAGTAACTAGTTAACTCAATTGGATCGAGTTTAACTATAGGCATTTTCCAATGGTTGGTAGATAGGTCAAAATCATATTTATATTAACTCTTGGGCGTAGTAGCCAAAGCTAACTCGAGTTTTAATATAAATGCGGATCTTGATCCTATAAACAAGAATTGCATAGAGATATAATTGGTAAATTGTTACCTACCGATCATACTAAGTCTTGGGTGATTTAGCAAAAGCTAACTCAAGGCATAGTATGATGTGGATCTTGTCCCACAAAATTATAGCTAATTGGTTAGAATCTTGTAAATGTAGTTTGACCACACCTATGACTTGATCCTACAAAAATTCTATAATTTAGTGGGAGCATCATTTAGTTAAAGGGCTAATTAAATGAATAAAAGAATATGATATTTATTTTATGTATTTTTTCTGTTGTAGATTGCCATGTCGAACACGAACACCTTCTCTCTGCGTTCTGTCCTTGATAAGGGCAAGCTCAACGGAGTAAATTTCCTGGACTGGTACAGGAATCTGAGAATAGTTCTCACCCAAGAACGTAAAATGTACGTTCTGGAGCAGCCCATTCCCGAGGCACCTCCTGCCACTGCCACGCGAGCTGACCAAGATGCTTACAAGAGGCATCAAATGACGCATTAGATGTGTCCTGTCTAATGCTTACGACCATGAACTCTGAGCTTCAGAAGCAACACGAGTTGATGGGCGCTTACGATATGGTTGAACATCTTCGTCAACTGTATCAAGGACAAGCGAGGCACGAGAGATTCGAGATCTCTAAGGCACTATTTTAGTGCAAGATGTCAGACGGGGCTCCCGTAGGTCCATATGTGCTCAAGATGATTGGGTACATAGAGAACCTACAGAGGTTGGGGTTCCCACTTGGCCAAGAGATGACCACTGACCTGATCTTGCAGTCCTTTCCAGATAGCTATAGTCAATTCGTTCTAAATTATAACATGAACAAAATTGACAAGCCACTGCACGAGCTGCTTAGCATGTTAAGAACTGCTGAGCTCAACCTTAAGAAGGTTAAGCCCAACTCTGTTCTGATGGTTCAAAAACATAAGGGCAAGGGCAAGCCCAAAGGCAAGGGAAAGTCCCAAGCCAAGGGCAAAGGCAAGGCACTGAAGCCTAAAGGAGGGGTCGCCAAGGATGCTACCTACTTCCACTGCGGTCAGACAGGACATTGGAAGAGGAACTGCAAGGTGTACCTAGAAGATCTTAAGAAGAAGTGAAGTGACTTCCACTTCAGGTATATATGTTATAGAAGTCAATCTATCTATTTCTTCATCATGGGTATTAGATACCAGATGTGCTTCTCACATTTGTACTAATGTGCAGGCGCTGAGAAATAGCAGGGCATTGACAAAGGGCGAGGTGGACCTACGAGTAGGCAATGGAGCACGGGTTGCTGCTGTTGCTGTAGGAACTTATCATCTATCTATGCTCTCTGGGCTTGTATTAGAATTAGATGAATGTTGTTATGTGCCTGATTTAACTAAGAACATAATTTCAGTTTCTTGTTTGGACAAGAAAGGTTTCTCTTTTATAATAAAGGATAAATGTTGTTCTGTTTATTTAAAAGATATGTTCTATTGTAGTCCACCTCTGATGAACGGACTCTACATTCTAGACCTTGAAAGCTCTATCTATAACATAAGTACCAAGAGGTTCAAGTCAAATGATATGAACCAAACCTATCTCTGGCACTGTCGCTTAGGTCATATAAATGACAAGCGCTTATCCCAGCTCCATAAAAATGGTTTGCTGGACTCATTTGTTTTGAATCATATGAGACATGCGAGTCATGCCTACTGGGCAAGATGACCAAGACTCCCTTTAGTGGGCACAACGAGAGAGCGACTGACTTGTTAGGATTATACATAGTGATGTATGTGGCACTTTCAATGTCGCTGCTAGAGGCGGTTATAGGTACTTCATTACATTTACTGATGACTTCAGTAGATATGGTTATGTGTACTTGATGACACATAAGTCTGAATCCTTTGAAAAGTTCAAAGAATTCAGGAATGAAGTACAAAACCAGCTTGGCAAGAGTATTAAGATACTTCGATCAGATCGAGGTGGTGAATATCTTAGCCATGAGTTTCGTGACTATGTAGCTGAGTGTGGGATCCTATCCCAACACACTCCTCCTGGAATACTACAGTGGAATGGTGTATCCGAAAGGAGGAATCGTACTCTATTAGATATGGTACGGTCTATGATGAGTTACACAGATCTTCCTACATTTCTTTAGGGCTATACTCTAGACACGACATCTTTTATACTCAACCGAGTTCCATCCAAGGCCGTGATAAAGACACCATATAGGATATGGACTGATAGAGATGCTCAGGTGTCTTTTATGAGGATTTGGGGTTGTGAGGCTTACGTTAGACGTTAAGTCTCAGACAAACTAGGACCCAAATATGATAAGTGCTATTTCATTGGATATCCCAAGGAAACTAAGGGATATTACTTCTACATTCCCAGTCAGCACAAGGTAGTTGTGGCAAAGACTGAGGTTTTTCTAGAAAGGGACTTTGTTTCTAGAAAGACTAGTGGGAGTACTTTCGATCTTGAGGAAGTTCAAGATGCAAACAATAGCACTGAAGCCTTGATGGAAGTTGAACTGGAGCCACAAAGTGTTGTGGATGATGTTGTTCCATAAAGAGTTGAGGAACAACAACCAGTTCAAGTAGACATATCTCTTCGCAGGTCTGATAGGGTACGTCGTCAGCCTGAGAGATACTCATTTCTCTTGTCTGACCATGATGACGTTGTGCTCATAGAGGATGAGCCTACCACCTATCAGGAAGCTGTGATGAGACCAGATTCCGAGAAATGGCTAGAGGCTATAAGATCCGAAATGGAATCCATGTACATCAACCAAGTATAGACTTTGGTTGATCCACCTGAAAGGGTAAAACCCTTTGGGTGTAAGTGGGTTTTTAGTCAGTATGCTACTATATTATTTGATACCGGAGCAACCCACTCGTTTGTCTCCATACCCTTCATGGAAAAGTTAGAAGTACCACCACAAATCATAAAAGGTAAATTCTTAACAATCTTACCTTCGGGAGAAGTGATGCCTTCCGATCAGATGCTGCGAGCCATGCCTATCCGAATCACAGACAGAGAACTCTACTGCGATCTGATAATACTCGACATGCAGGATTTTGATATTATACTAGGCATGGATTTCCTGAGCAAGTACGGTGCTTCAATCGAGTGCCGTAAAAGAAAGGTAGTCTTCCGACCGGAAGCCGAACGGAGGTTCGAGTTTATTGGAGAACCCAGAAAAGAAATTGAGAGATTTCTATCAGTTATAAAGGCGCAGAAGATGCTAGATCAAGGATGTACTGGCTTTCTAGCCCAAATGGTCGACGCAGATCGAATCAATGACCAGAAACTAGAAGATGTCCCAATAGTATGCAAATATCCAGGGGTGTTCCCCGATGAATTACCAGGATTAGCCCCTGATCGAGAGATAGAATTTGAGATTGAATAGATTCCTGGCACTACACCGATCTCTAAAGCACCCTACAGAATGGCGCTGACAGAGTTGAAAGAACTGCAGGGACAACTATCAGAGTTACTTGACAAGGGACTTATTCGCCCTAGTCACTCCCCATGGGGAGCTCCGATACTGTTCGTAAAAAAGAAGGATGGATCCATGCGAATGTGTATAGACTACCGGGAACTAAATAAGGTAACAATCAAGAATCGGTATCCTCTTCCACGGATCGACGACTTGTTCGACCAATTGAAGGGTGCAACCGTCTTCTCAAAGATTGACCTGAGATCCGGCTATCACCAGGTGAAGGTGAAACAGGGTGATATTCCAAAGATGGCATTTCGAACAAGATATGGAAACTATGAGTTTATAGTTATGCCCTTTGGCATAACTAATGCTCCTGCTACATTTATGGTTCTGATGAATCGAGTATTTACGGCGTATCTCGACAAATTTGTGATCGTCTTCATTGATGATATCCTCGTCTATTCCAAAACCCCGGAGGAACACGTTGAACACCTGAACACAGTTCTACAGATCCTTCAGGAGAAACAACTATATGCAAAGTTTTCCAAATGTGAGTTCTGGCTTGACCAAATATCATTCTTGGGTCATGTTATCTCCAAAGACGGAGTAATGGTGGATCCAAGCAAGATCGAAGCTGTAAGTAACTGGAACAGACTGAAGAATGCCAGCGAAGTCAGGAGCTTTCTCGGACTTGCAGACTATTACAGGAAATTTGTAGAAGATTTTTCCAAAATTACAGCCCCTATGACATGCCTCACCAAAAAGAACAAAAGGTATGAATGGACGGATGACTGCGAGAAGAGTTTCACAGAATTAAAAAGGAGACTGACTAGTGCGCCGATCTTTACTCTTCCGGAATGTGACAAGGGCTTCGATATGTACAGCGATGCCTCCATATTAGGATTGGGAGCTGTACTCATGCAAGACGGCAAAGTTATTGCCTATGCCTCTAGACAACTTAAAGAGCATGAAAAGAATTACCCCACCCATGACCTGGAACTAGCAGCCGTGGTCTTTGCGCTCAAAACATGGAGACATTATTTATATGGAGCTCAGTGTAAGATTTACACCGACCACCAGAGTCTGAAATACTACTTCACACAGAAAGACCTGAATATGAGACAACGTAGATGGCTCGAACTAGTCAAGGACTATGACTGCGAGATCTTTTATCATCCAGGAAAGGCAAACAAAATGGCTGATGCACTCAGCAGGAAGTCTTGTGCCACCTGATGTCGCTATTCTAAAGTTCGAGGATGAACTTTTTATGAGGTATGGGGTACTATAACACCCACGAATTCTTAAGCTAAGTAGGTGAAGATTTCTTTTAGAATAAAAGAAGATAAGATAGAAAAATATATATATATATATATATATATATATATATATATATAAAGAATTGGTCAAGGATTGAACCTTGAACCTTCTTAAGCTAAGAATTATAGAATTACCACTAGACCATCATGAGTTATTATTAAATAGAGAATGGATATTGTAGATAAAGATAAAACCATGATTAAGAGAAGAAAGCAAGAAAACATCAAGTAGCTTCTTCCTCCTTCTCTTGATTAAGAAGCAAGACAAGTTGCCTTTTTCTTCCTCACTCTTTTTCATTTTCGTGGATGACAAGAGAGAAGGAGAGGAGAGGAAGTAGGGGGATGAATGAAGACATTTCTTCATCATTAAGATAATAAAAGATGAGTTAAGAAGAGGGGAAAGCAAAGCCTCTTTTTGCTTCTTACTTCCACCTAGCATAAGAGGGAAAATCAAGAAGGGACTTCATTTTTTCTTCCCTTCCCTCATCTTGCCGTGACCTAGAGCCTCCTCTCTTCTTTCCCAAAAATCCAACTAAGGTTTTTTCCCTAAGAAAACCAAACCACAAGAAGGAACCCTCAAGATCTACCTCTCACAAGCAAGAAGAACACAAAGGAGCACTAGGAGGAGGAGCTCTCTTCTTTCTTTTCACCAAAGGGTACCTTCTCTTAGGAAAAGACCAAGCAAGAGGATGTGAGTATCCCCTCACCTGTGGTACAAGTGGTTATATGATTTTTGTTCGGGTTTATATGAATTTATAACCTAGAGTTTCCTTTAGAAATTTCAGTTAGGATACTTGTAAAGTTCATGGAAGCTTAAAACCAAAACCAATGTGTTTAAGTTTTTCCTCATGATATGTTATGAATATGACCTTGATATTTCATGCTTGTATAAGTCTTGGAGTTAGGTGATACTCTACCTTAGGGTTCGGCCATGAAGAGGCTTAAAACCTAGGGAAGCTCAATTTAAAAACTAACATGCCTATGATCACTTCTATGATGTTATATGAATATTTTCCTTGATGTTTTTACTTGAATGTTGTTTAGAACTAGTAGGACCCTACTCTAAGTTTTCGGCCATGAAGGGATTTAATACCCTAAGGAGGCTCAACCTCAAATCTAGCTTGCTTATGTTTTACCTTATGAAAAGATATGGAAAGTAACATAAAGCTCTTGAGATTCATGTTGCTTAGGGTTAGGTTTTTCACATGATAAACTTTCGGCCAACCTAAAATGTAAGGCTTAGGCAAGCCTAAATTCAACCCTAACATGTTTAAGTCCCTCCCCATGATATGCCATGAAATTCATAAGGTACTCACATGCTTGTAATTTCTAGAAGAGGTATCAAGTATGAAGTTTTTCCATAATATGTTGTGAATGTGCTATTGATGTTTTATACTTGTATGTTGCTTAGAACTAGTAGGATCTTACCTTAAGGTTTCGGCCATTAAGGGATTTAATACCTTAAGGAAGCTCAACTTCAAATCTAGCTTGCTTATGTTTTACCCTATGAAAAGATATGAAGATAACATAATGCACTTGAGATTTCATGTTGCTTAGGGTTAGGTTTTCCATGATGAACTTTCGGCCAACATGAAATGTAGGGCTTAGGCAAGCCTAAATTCAACCCTAACATGTTTATGTTTTTCTCTATGATATGCTATGAAATTTATAGGGTACTCATATGCTTAGAATCTATGCTTTTGTAGCATTCGGCCACTTACACTTGGTGAACTTAGGAAGATTGAACTTTAACCTAATATGCTCATGTGAATGCCTATGATAAGTACATGGAAAATTGATTAAGATTCACATATTTACATGCTATTGTAACCAAGTTTTGGACCATGTATGTTTCGGCCAAGATGGATTTAAAAACCTAGGAAGCATGGAACCTAAATCAAATATGCTTATGATGTTCCTTATGTTAAATGTTATAGACATGAATGTGGGTTCATATGCTTGTATGAGTTCATGAAACCTAAATGAGCCTATGCATGTTTCGGCCACCCTTAGTGGGTTGAGAATTTAGACTAAGATATGACTCAATATGTACTTCCCTTGCCATGATATGAATTAGGAGAAGTTATCTTGTGATCCATGCATGATCATGTTTCTTTTTCCTTCCATGATATATTATGTTGCTTGTTTACATATGCTTATGAACCATGCATGAGAATGATACCTAAAATGGCTATGTGCCCAAATATGATGGCTATGTGCCCAAATATGGTGGCTAGTGCCCAAAGACAAGTATGATGGCTATGTGCCCAAGTATGCATGACTATGTGCCCATTTATGCATACCTTATAATGACATGAATGACATGAACATGATATGCTATGAATGACATGAATGTGATATGATATGAATGACATGAACATGATATGCTATGAATGACATGAACATGATATGCTATGAATGACATGAACTTGATATGCTATGAATGACATGAATATGTTATGAAAAGATAGAGATATGATATGACATGTATTTTACTTTGAATGACTTGTACCAAAAGGGTGGGCTCCTTATGCGCCCCTAGGTCGAATTACGGGCCTAGTAAAGGGTGAGCTCCTTATGTGCCCCTAGGCCGAGCTACGGGCCTAGTTTCCTAGTAGGTTCAAGACTAGCTACCTTGGGTCTACTTAGGATGCGCGCATTATGTATGTATGTGGTACTAAGCCGGGCCCCTTTCATGTTGAGATTATTTTCAAGTACTATATGATATTGTTTTAAGACATCTCACACATGACATAAATCATGTTTTGAAAGGCATATTGCACATGACATTTACATTTCCCATGTTTTAAAGGACATCTTGCATCCATGCTCATGATATGATGAAAAGTAATGCTTACAAGATATGCTATGATATGATGCCTTGATGTTATGAAAAGAAATGTCATGATGTTTTCACTTATGCTATGATGTACACTTATGTTATGATATGATCTATACCATGATATGCTGATTTTCTTATGTTATGATAGTACCTCCATGCTATGAAAGGATCTATGCCATGATACGATGATTTTCTTATGTCATGATAGTATCTCCATGTTATGATATGATTTATACCATGATATAATTATTTCTTATGTTATGATGTGATTTATGCTATGATAGGATGTTACTTGTACCATGATAAGAATTAGACCATAATATGTTGTTTACTTTACCTTATGTCATTACTGAGATTCATGCCATGATTTGATATGTTTTAATTACATGATGATATGAGCATCAATTACTCTATAATGTATGATATGATGATGTTGCATGATACGTTGGTTTTTGTGAGTAGGAAAGGATCTCACTAAGCCTTAAGTGCTTATAGATACTTTTCCTTGTACCACAGATAAAGGTAAAGAATGGAGAAACTAGAGGCGCAGTAGGAAGGGGCAAGAGATGTGTGATGGTGACTTGGCTAAAGAAACAAAATAACCTGCTTAAGTGAACTTAGAATAATATGTTATATTATGTGATGTCTTTTATGATTCTCTATGCATGAGTTAGAAATGAATACTATGACTATTTAAGTTGAACTATGTTATTTCTTATACATATGCTTACTATGTTACCCTATGCTTAGAAACATAGATATGCTTCCGCTGTATGTATGTATGAATGTTTAAGTTACTAAGTCTAAGGATAAGGAAAGTAACCCCGCCCTCACTAGGCAGGAGTGGTAGTAAAGGGGCGGGCGTTACATCTCGAAGCTGGAATCTTCGATTCGATGATGCAATCAAACAGTTTGGTTTCATCAAGAAAGAAGATGAACCTTGTGTCTACAAGAAGGTTGTAGGGAACATAGTTGTCTTCCTCATATTGTATGTGGATGACATACTACTCATTGGGAAAGACATCCCTTTGCTACTGTCTGTCAAGACTTTGCTAGGGACTTGTTTCTCAATGAAGGACTTAGGTGAAGCATCCCGCATTTTAGGCATATACATCTATAAAGATAGATCTAAAAGGATGTTTGGCCTAAGTCAGAGTACATATATTAACAAGGTACTCATTCGGTTTGCCATGCAGAACTCCAAGAAGGGATTTCTGCCGATGTCACATGGCGTGAGTCTTTTGAAGACTCAAGGTCCCTCTTCTAAAGAGGAGAGAGACCGCATGGATCAGATCCCTTATGCCTCAGCCATATGATCTATCATGTACGCCATGCTTTGTACTCGTCCTGATGTCTCGTATACTTTGAGCATGATGAGCAGATACCAGTCAGATCCAGGTGAGAGTCACTGGATAGCGAATATTCTTAAGTACTTGAGAAGGACTAAAGAATATTTCTTGATATATGGAGGCGATGACGAGCTAGCTATAAAGGGTTACAGTGATGCTAGCTTCCAGACCGACCAGGATGATTATCGATCGCAGTCAGGGTTCGTGTTTTGCATAAATGGTAGTGCTGTGAGCTGGAAGAGTTTGAAGCAGGACACAGTCGCTGATTCTACAACAGAGGCTGAGTACATTGCTACATCAGAGGCAGCAAAGGAGGCAGTTTGGATCCTCAAGTTCATATCTGAACTTGGGGTGGTTCCTAGTATCGCTGACCCTATTGAGTTCTATTATGACAACAATGGAGCTATAGCACAGGCTAAGGAACCTCGCTCACACCAGCGGACCAAACACATACTACGACGCTTCCATTTCATTCGAGAGATTATCAATAGAGGAGATGTGAAGATTTGCAGAGTACCTACAGAGGCTAACATCGCAGATCCCTTGACCAAGGCTTTGGCACAGAGAAAGCATGATGGTCACAGTAGGTCATTAGGCCTTAGAGCCTACACTGATTGTCACTAGTGCTAGTGGGAGATTGTTAGTTAGAGCCCTAGAGCCAATCATTTGATGATTGTTGTATGGACTCATTGTATCATATTCTTATATATAAAGGCATTTGGTTTTGGTTATTATGCTTACTTGTATTGGTGCTAAATAAACTAAGTATAATAGCGTCCTTGAGTAGAAGGTTCTTACCTATATTAATCGATTGGTTGAATCGATAGTGAGATGATATAGGGAACATTACTCTTAATCATTCTTAGTCGAGTATTAACATTCAGGGACAATGTTAATGCAATAAGACTAGCATGTAGGTCAACCCGATGACTTGATCTCACAAGTCATGGATATAGAGATATCAAGTTGACACATGGGTATACATTGGAGAATGTATACTGAATGACCCGCCATGAGAAAGTATCATGGATCGTTATATGAGTGTCATATACTTTCTCATGTGGCTATTAGTATGACTACTAGTCCTTGGACCTGAAGTCACCATGGATCCCTATATAAGGAGTTACGTACTTTGGCTTCGTCAAACGTCACCCGTAACTGGGTGGACTATAAAGGAAATTACTGGTGATCCTGTCTGAGAAGCTAGGCAAGACGGAGATCCGGAAGAAGAAACCCACTGTTGATGGAGAAGAAAGCCTGGAGAACCTCGATCCGAGAAACCCAAAGCATATTAGGAGAAATAGAGTTACCCAATGCCTTCCTTGCATGAAGATCCGATGACGAGAGAGAAACCCAATCGCCGAGACACACAAATTCGGAGCTTCCAAGATTTCCTACGCACAAGAGACCAACCAACACTATCGTCAGTGACCTAAGACCGGGGTGGGAATCCCTTGCTAGGCCCTCCGATGCTCAAGTTAGTGATCTCTCTTGGCGTGGAAGAAGGAAGAAGAAGATGAACAGTAGCAGAAATTAGGGTTATGAATGTGCGCAATGATGTGAACTTACATGGCCAACGGAGAGGATTCCCCCTTTTATACCACTTCATATAACCTCCGTAGTCATGAAGTGGACCCCGGTTTGTTAGAGTTTGTTATGAGATGATGTCAGCTGCGTACTTGTGGTGAATGACTTTTAAGGAATCATTCTTGTACCCCAGATGTACCTCCTTTATCGTTTAGCACCTGTAAAACAATCTAAAAACACATTTCCTGCCAAAATATATAATACTTGTCATATAATCACATATTGCAGATTTCTTTATTAATTATCTTATTTGAAATATTTATCTCTATCCTACCTCATGAGTCCCTTTAAAGTGTTCCTATCGTTTCGCCTCTCCTGCTTCTATTATATCATGGATAGCTCAATGTACCAATGTTCCTTGTATCGGTCGAGGTTAATCACAACTAGCTTTAGTTAATGATTATTATTCCTCATGAGACTTTTATCGGCGCCCTTCTATGTTATTTATCCTAACTAGCGCTAGGCTATATTTTATCAAGTATATATCCAAGGTATTGGTCAACCGATCGATCTTGACTTTCCTCCTTAGAGACATATTTCAGTCGATACTAACCTACCTCCTTTGGAGGTATATCTCGGCCGATATTAGCTTACCTCTTTTGAGGTATATGCCAATTAATACGGGTCTTCCTCCTTGGAGACATATTTCGGTTGACACTAACCTACCTCCTTTGGAGGTATATCTAGGTCGATATTAGCCTACCTCCTTTGAGGTATATGTCAATTAATACGGGTCTTCCTCCTTGGAGGCATATTTCGGTCGATACTAACCTACCTCCTTTGGAGGTATATCTCGGCCGATATTAGCCTACCTCCTTTGAGGTATATGTCAATTAATATGGGTCTTCCTCCTTGGAGGTATATTTCGGTCGATACTAACCTACCTCCTTTGGAGGTATATCTCGGCCGATATTAGCTTACCTCCTTTGAGGTATATGCCAATTAATACGGGTCTTCCTCCTTGGGGACATATTTCAGTCGATACTAACCTACCTCCTTTGGAGGTATATCCCGGCCGATATTAGCCTACCTCCTTTGAGGTATATGCCAATTAATACGGGTCTTCCTCCTTGGAGGCATATTTCGGTCGATACTAACCTACCTCCTTTGGAGGTATATTCCGGCCGATATTAGCCTACCTCCTTTGAGGTATATGTCAATTAATATGGGTCTTCCTCCTTGGTGTCATATTTCGGCCGATACTAACCTACCTCCTTTGGAGGTATATCCCGGCCGATATAAGCTTACCTCCTTTGAGGTATATATGCCAATTAATACGAGTCTTCCTCCTTGGAGACATATTTCGGTCGATACTAACCTACCTCCTTTGGAGGTATATCCCGGCCGATATTAGCCTACCTCCTTTGAGGTATATGTCAATTAACATGAGTCTTCCTCCTTGGAGACATATTTCGATCGATACCAACCTACCTCTTTTGGAGGTATATCCCGGTCGATATTAGCATGCCTCCTTCGTTTGGTTATATCCTTTTTCCTTCTTATCGGGGACTTACAAAACCTAACCCGTATCACTAGCCTTCCCTTCAAGTCTAGTCGAAGAAGGTGTAGACGACTGACTAGACATAAGTCTGATTTTGTCTTTTCCTACCTGTGACTTTGCCCCGGATATTGAAGTGACCTCACAGATTTTATGTACAACTTATCTGATAAAGCTGAGTATAGTGATCCCGTGAACTTTAGTACAGTGATTCCTTTGATCCTTTAAATAGGGTTACAACCTCTTCTTCGTTCACCGCCTATCTTAGTTCTTTTCCTTGCTTGTTAACTTCCACTGCTCTTTTTTCTGGCTTAGAGTATGGCTTCGACTCCCCCTTTTTGGGGGCGACTTTTGTTGGACAAGGCGAGATCTATATATGAGTTCATTCATGTTCTTGCTTCAGCTAACTCTAGGGTTCAAGGAACTATCTTAAGAGATGAAGTTTTTTCAAAGTTTAGAATTTTCATCCAAAGGTGCTAATGCTCTGAAGGGCTCAAGAAACTTCAGAGAGATTTTCACTACTCATAGAGGGGCAACCCATTAGCCCATGGATGTCGCGAGAAGGGCACATCACATCTAGCCGACGGGCTAAGCTTGGTGGCTCTAGTTGCAGAACTCCAAGGCTTGAGGGGGGAAGTGACTTTTTCATTTACTTTTCCATTATGGTCTGAATAGATCCTTCCCCTTCCCCTTGCCCTTGAGTCTTTCTGTTTGTTGCTTTCTTTGTCCCAGGAAAAATATTGCCACTTATGTGCCTTGACAAGCCTGGGCGAAGTAAAATGTTTCCATCTCTGCTCCATGGTAAGTTTGAATTCAGTGGGACTAAAATTTTCTAAGCGTCTCAAGAGCTTATGTTTGTAATTTTTGTTATCTGTATGAGGTTTACTGTTCTAAGGGGAAATGTAATGTTATGTACTTGATCATATTCTAAGTGTGAAAACAAACTTTTGTATTGAATTAAGTGATTCTATTGAATCCCTCTTTAATCTATAAGAATAAATGTGATGTTGAATTCATTACCCCTTCGTATATCCTATGTGTCATTGATCATGGCTGAGGCTATCTTAACTATTGGAATACTTCTATATTATAGCTAATGTTATACCAACCAATATTGTCTCGTTGATTATAAACAATGTTATTTAAATTAATATTACACTTGTCTAGCATAACCAAAGTTATGTCGACCAGTATTTAAAATTATTTTGATGAATGCTAGTTTGCATTTTATAAGGATATTGATTTAAAATCTATTATTAGCCTAAATCTCTATCTTTAAATGTTTTTGTCCTTAGCTTGGGCTTAGTCAAAATTCAGTCCTTTTCACTTTATTATGTCCAGTTAATTACGTCTCCTTTCGGAGCTTCCTAGCTGGTGATTGGCTCTTCTTCGGGTGAGAGAATGTTAGAAGCGTACCACGAGATGTTACCAACCCCAGCGTGATCCGATCTGTCACATCCGGTATAAATGTTTTTTTATGATGATATGACACATACTTTCTCTAGCCGCCACATCACGTAAGCCTTTGCCTTTTTCTTGTAATCCTCAGCGTCTACTGAGATGAAAGTGTTTTGATCTGATGACTGTTGTGTGTTTTCCAAACCCTAAACCCTTCGTCTTCTTTTCAACTTTGTCCCTTCTTCTCTTTTCCTTAGCATTCTTTTCTCGCTGCAGTCTTCGACCAAACCCCGTGCTCACCGTTTCTCGACGATCTTCTTTCCTGTCTTCAGTAAGTAATCTATTGTTTCACTAGCCTATACTCTTGTCCATGGCTGAGGAAGCAATTGCTTCTTGGTATGTCCACATGTCTTCTTCCTTTGATAAAAATGCGAGGCTAGCCATCCATCGTCAGTATGAAATTCCCCGAGAGTATGGCATCATAATCCCAAAACCGGATGATCGTCCTCATCGTCCCCCTGCTAATTGCGTAACCTTTTTCAAGGATCAGCTGATAGGAAGTTTAAGGTTTCCCATTCCTCCTTTCTTGATTGAAATAAGCCAGTATTTTGATATTCCTTTGCAACAATTTGCCCCCAACGCATTTCGTTATCTATGTGATACTTACATGTTGTTTCGTTTGCGGGATATTCCTCCTACTTCTCAAAATTTCTTCATGTTCTCTTATCCCAAATGTTCAGAACCGGGTGTTTTCTTGTTTCATTCACGGACTAAAATGGTTCTTTTTGAGGATATGCCCTCGTCTCTCAAAGCTTGGAAATCTCTCTTTTTTTCTTCCTAAAGTTTCCAGGACCCATTCCTTGGTCGCATGACTGGAAATCCTTCTTACCCCCCTTGCCCGACGTCAAGGAGTTTTATCTTCATCCTTCTTTTCCTTTTTATTGTGAGAAGTTGCTAGGCCATCGACTTTCTATTCCTAAGTGGTTGAGAGTCGATCTTCTATACCTATTTGGCTTAAGCTCCGTCAAACCTGATTCTCAAGTTCCTTTAGGTAACACCTTGTCTCTTTCTTCTTGTTTTTAACTAACTAAACTATTTTTCTTTTCTATGTAGTGGAGAGCTTTTATGACGCTTTGATTGACAAAGAACTACATCTGGAAGAGGACGCAATTCGTGCCAAGGAAGCCGAACTTCTGGCTACTATTATTCCTCCCCCTTCAATCGAAGAGCCGGTTCCTTTAGCGGAGGCACCCAGTTCTTTGGGGGTTCTTGAAGCTCTTGAGGGCCTTTCTGCAAAGATCCTTGCTATTTCTTCACCCGCTGTTACTTCACCAGTGGCTACTGCTATTTCCTCATCTGCCCCTCTCCCCATCATTGAACTCACATCTTCTGGTAGCCCCAATAAATCAATAGCTGAACTTGTTACCGGCAAACGCCCGGGGCGTAAACTTACCCGAATTCCTCCTTCTAAAAGGAGGCTTGTCCTTCCGGCTGATGAACAGGTTTCAGAAGGTTTTGTTCTGACTGACCCTCCTTCTGATGAACCTATGTCGGCCGTGTTGGATTTTTCGGGCCGCGAAAACCGCTTTTTCACGTTGCGGAAACCCCGAATTTGTTGGGTTTTTCGGGCCGCGAAAACCGCTTTTCGCGTCGCGGAAACCCCGAATCGCCCAAGCCACGGATCTCGTGCAAGGTAAAACCGAACGAAAATACGAGTACGAGTTTGAAAACTTTAATCTACAGTAGATCTACATAAGGATAAACCATTTATACCTTTGATGCGATGCCCTTCGCGTTCCCGCTCGTCCAAATGATGCCGGATCTCAAGACCGTCAAGCGCCGGTCCTCTAGAAGTATCCACACGGACACACTAGATGGAGATGACCAAAACCAAGGTGTGCTAGCACCTATGTGGTTCGGCCAAGGGAGGAGAGGGAGAGGTAGAGCTTGAGAGGGATAAGGAGGAAGATACACTCTTGTGAATGAAAAATGAATTTCTTCACCCAAAACAAAGTGGCCGGCCACATTTCAAAATTCACATTAATTGCATTAATTGCAATTAATGTGAAACCATAAAATCACATTAATTGCATTAATTGCAATTAATATGAAACCATTAAGAGAGTGGCTTTGTCACTTTCATGAGGTGGCACCCATGATGATGTGGAACATCATTATTGGTCCACCTAATGCCAACTCACCAATGAGGTGGCAAAAGGTCAAGTCAAAATTGACCTTTGGTCTTCCTTCTCATGTCAAGTCAAACTTGACACAATCTCTACCATGGTGGATCTAATCCAACCATTTGATTCGAGCCAACTTAATATAATGAATCTAATTCATTAAATTGAATTGATTCAATGAGTCATAATCTAAA
Organism: Zingiber officinale; assembly: GCF_018446385.1. Taxonomy (NCBI): domain Eukaryota; kingdom Viridiplantae; phylum Streptophyta; class Magnoliopsida; order Zingiberales; family Zingiberaceae; genus Zingiber; species Zingiber officinale. The sequence continues at coordinate 69,195,220 of NC_055992.1, forward strand.
TTAGACTCATTTAACACATGAATCAACTTGAGTCGAACTCAAGTTAGCCCAATTAGGATTACTCTTAATCCAATTTGATTCATCAAATGAATCTAATCCTCTTGGTTCATCATATGAACCTAATCTCCACCTAATTGTCCTAAGTGTGTGACCCTATAGGTTCTTGTAACGTTGGCAATGCCCTAAACCTATTTAGGAGCATAAGTAATGAGCGGTATCTAGCAACACATCATTACTACCCAAGTTACAAGAATGTCGAGATCCGACATCACCTTGTGACTACCAATTGTGACTACTCACAAAATAATGACAAGTGTCCTTCTATCCTAGACATCTAGATTGATCAATATGAGGCATAGACCGTGTCATCCTCTAATCAATCTAAATCTTGAACTCCAAGTAGACTCACTCGATCAAATGAGCTCAACATCTAATGTTGACTCATTTGGGCATGGCCATGCACTTAGTGGTCTCACTCTATCAAGAATACCGATGTCGCTCCCGTCATATGGGAGGGATAGATCCCATCTACATCACTCACATCCCTCTACATAATTCGTTATATACCCAGTAATCGCCTTTATAGTCCACCCAGTTACGGGTGACGTTTGATGAAACCAAAGTACATAACTCCTTATGTAGGGATCCATGGTGACTTCAGGTCTAAGGACTAATAGTCATACTAATAGCCACATGAGAAAGTATATGACACTCATATAACGATCCATGATACTTTCTCATGGCGGGTCATTCAGTATACATTCTCCAATGTATACCCATGTGTCAGCTTGATATCTCTATATCCATGACTTGTGAGATCAAGTCATCGAACTGACCTACATGCTAGTCTTATTGCATTAACATTGTCCCTGAATGTTAATACTCGACTAGGAATGATTTAGAGTAGTGTTCCCTATATCATCTCACTATCGATTCAACTAATCGATTGATATAGGTATGAACCCTCTACTCAAGGACGCTATTATACTTAGTCTATTTGGCACTAATATAAATAAGTATAATAACCAAACAAATGCCTTTATTAATATACAAGAATATGATATACATGAGTCCATACAATCATCAAATAATTGGCTCTAGGGCTCTAACTAACAATCTCCCACTAGCACTAGTGCCAATCAGTATAGGCTCTAAGGCCTAATGAACTAGTGTGACCATCATGCTTCCTCTGTGCCAAAGCCTTGGTCAAGGGATCTGCGATGTTAGCCTCTGTAGGTACTCTGCAAATCTTCACATCTCCTCTATCGATAATCTCTCGAATGAGATGGAAGCGTTGTAGAACTGCTGTGAACTCTGCTAGCTCATAGCACTACCATTCAAGCAAAACACGAACCTCGACTGCGATTTTTAATCATCCTGGTCGGTCTGGAAGCTAGCATCACTGTAACTCTTTACAGCTAGCTCATCATCGCCTCCATATATCAAGAAATATTCTTTAGTCCTTCTCAAGTACATAAGAATATTCTTGACCGCTATCCAGTGACTTTCACCTGGATCTGACTGGTATCTACTCGTCATGCTCATAGCATACGAGACATCAGGTCGAGTACACAGCATGGCGTACATGATCGATCCTATGGCTGGGGCATAAGGGATCTGATCCATGCGGTCTCTCTCCTCTCTAGAAGAGGGACCTTGAGTCTTCGAAAGACTCACGCCATGTGACATCGGCAGAAATCCCTTCTTGGAGTTCTGCATGGCAAACCGAAGGAGTACCTTGTCAATATATGTACTCTGACTTAGGCCAAGCAATCTCTTAGATCTATCTCTATAGATCTGTATCCCTAGAATGCGGGATGCCTCACCTAAGTCCTTCATTGAGAAGCAACTCCCTAGCCAGGTCTTGACAGACTGAAGCATAGGGATGTTCTTCCCAATGAGTAGTATGTCATCCACATATAATATGAGGAAGACAACTATGTCCCCTACAACCTTCTTGTAGACACAAGTCTCATCTTCGTTCTTGATGAAACCAAACTGTTTGATCGCATCATCGAATCGAAGATTCCAGCTCCGAGAATGGCCTCTAGCCATTTCTCAGAATCTGGTCTCATCACAGCTTCCTGATAGGTGGTAGGCTCATCCTCTATGAGCATAACGTCATCATGGTCAGACAAGAGAAATGAGTATCTCTCAGGCTGACGACGTACCCTATCAGACCTGCGAAGAGGTAGGTCTACTTGAACTGGTTGTTGTTCCTCAACTCCTTGTGGAACAACATCATCCACAACACTTTGTGGTTCCAGTTCAATTTCCATCGAGGCATCAGTGCTATTGTTCGCATCTTGAACTTCTTCAAGATCGAACGTGCTCCCACTAGTCTTTCTAGAAACAAAGTCCCTTTCTAGAAAGACCCCAGTCTTTGCCACAACTACCTTGTGCTGACTGGGAATGTAGAAGTAATATCCCTTAGTTTCCTTGGGATATCCGATGAAATAGCACTTGTCGGATTTGGGTCCTAACTTGTCTGAGACTTGACGTCGAACGTAAGCCTCACAACCCCAAATCCTCATGAAAGACACCTGGGCATCTCTCCCAGTCCATATCCTATATGGTGTCTTTATCACGGCCTTTGATGGAACTCGGTTGAGTATGAAAGCTATTGTGTCTAGAGCATATCCCCATAGATATGTCGGAAGATCTGTGTGACTCATCATAGATCGTACCATATCTAATAAGGTACGATTCCTCCTTTCGGATACACCATTCCACTGTGGTGTTCCAGGAGGAGTGAGTTGAGATAAAATCCCACACTCAGCTAAGTAGTCACGAAACTCATGGCTTAAGTATTCACCACCTCGATCTGATCGAAGTACCTTAATACTCTTGCCAAGCTGGTTCTGTACTTCATTCTTGAATTCTTTGAACTTTTCAAAGGATTCAGATTTATGTGTCATCAGGTACACATAACCGTATCTACTGAAATCATCAGTAAATGTGATGAAGTACCTATAACCGCCTCTAGCAGCAACATTGAAAGGGCCACATACATCACTATGTATGAGTCCTAACAAATCAGTTGCTCTCTCGCTATGCCTACTAAAGGGCGTCTTGGTCATCTTGCCTCGTAGGCATGACTCGCATATCTCATATGATTCTAAATCAAATGAGTCCAACATACCATCCTTATGGAGCTGGGATAAGCGCTTGTCATTTATATGACCTAAGCGACAGTGCCAGAGGTATGTTTGGTTCATGTCATTTGACTTGAACCAATTGGTACTAATGTTATAGATAGGGCTCTCAAGGTCTAGAATATAGAGTCCGTTTATCAGTGGTGCACTACAATAGAACATATCTTTCAAATAAACAGAACAACATTTGTCTTTTATTATAAAAGAGTATCCTTTCTTGTCTAAACAAGAAACTGAAACTATGTTCTTAGTTAATGCAGACACATAACAACTATCGACTAACTCTAGTACAAGCCCAGAGGGCAGAGATAGAAAGTAAATCCCTACAGCAACAGCAGCAACTCGTGCTCCATTGCCTACTCGTATGTCCACCTCGCCCTTTGTCAATGCCCTGCTATTTCTCAGCGCCTGCACATCAATATAAATGTGAGAAGCACATCCAGTATCTAATACCCATGATGTAGAAATAGATAGATTGACTTCTATAACATATATACCTGAAGTGGAAGTCTCACTTCGCTTCTTCTTAAGATCCTCCAAGTATACCTTGCAGTTCCTCTTCCAGTGCCCGGTCTGACCGCAGTGGAAGCAGGTAGCATCCTTGGTGACCCCTCCTTTAGGCTTCAGTGCCTTGCCTTTGCCTTTGGCTTGGGACTTTCCTTTGCCAAATGAACGAAGTTGACTATAACTTTCGGGCAAGGAGTGCAAGATCAAGTCAGTGGTCAACTCTTGATCAAATGGGATTCCCAATTTCTGTAGGTTCTCTATGTACCCAAGCATCTTGAGCACATGTGGACCTACAGGAGTCCCAGCTTGCATCTTGCATTTAAACAGTGCCTTAGAGATCTGAAATCTCCCTTGCCATGCTTGTCCTTGATATAGTTGACGAAGATGTTCAACCATATCGTAAGCAGTCATTAACTCATGTTGCTTCTGAAGCTCAGAGTTCATGCTCGCGAGCATTAGACAGGACACATCTAATGCGTCGTCTTGATGCTTCTTGTAAGCATCTTTGTCGGCTCGCGGGGCATTGGCAGGAGGAGCCTCCGGAATGGGCTGCTCCAGAACGTACAGCTTACGCTCCTGGGTGAGAACTATTCTCAAGTTCCTGTACCAGTCCAGGAAATTCGCTCCGTTGAGCTTGTCCTTCTCAAGGACAGATCGCAGGGAGAAGGAATTCGTGTTTGACGTCATGGTTATCTACAACAGAAAATTTGCAGAAATAAATATCATATTCTTTAAAATCATTTAATTAGGCCTTTAATTAAACGATGCTCCCACTGAATTCTATAATTCTTGTGGGACAAGATCCACATCATACTAACCCTTGAGTTAGCTTTGGCTAATACGCCCAAGGCTTAGTATGATCGGTAGGTAACGATTACCAATTACATCTCTATGCAACTCTTGTTTATAGAATCAATATCCGCATTTATATTAAAACTCGAGTTAGCTTTGGCTAATACGCCCGAGAGTTAATATAGATGTGATATTAACCTATCTTTCCAACTATTGGAAGAATGCCTATAGTTGACTCGATCCAACCGAGTAACTATGAATACTCAATCTAATTGAGTTTGTATTCACCCATGCGTTGATAGGCAGGACCAAGATTGTCCCTCCGTACCCTACCAAGATAATATGTATTGCTCTGCTTTGGCAGATTCAACAATACATGTGATCGAGGTAGTGATAGGTATCACGGCACGGTTAGGCATTTAGAGTTGGTTCGATCTAGATCTAATCTAATCGAGAAGGATGCATCTTGTGCACGACTTAGATCTAATCTAATCGCAAGGGTGCATCATGTGCACGACTTAGATCTAATCTAATCGTTAAGGCACTAATTAATTAATTAACTATTAAACATGCATCAAATACATAATAATTAATTAATTAATCTATTTGTGATTTAGTCATGGCCCTACTACGATCTTCTCAAGCCAATGAGAAGATCGAATGGTCAACCTAGGGTCAACAGCTTCTCCAAGCTCCTCCCTTTGACCACCTTGTGTTGCTCGTGCCCGCCTCGGAACTCCGTCTCGTGTGGACCCTCCACCGCTCCAATTTGTACATTACAATTTGAAACTCGAGTTACATTCGAGTCTAAATCTAATTTACAACAAGAATAAAAGACGAGGCACGACGCGCAGGTCGCGAATAATAAAATAAATACAACACGCGAAAACACATCACGGCACGCAGGCCGTATTATGAATTACAACACAACCAATCATATTGGGCTTTGGGCCATGACTATCACAAATTAATATATATAATTCAAAATTATATATTTTCATAATTTTCTATAATTTTAAAATTAATTTTTACAAGTAAAATTTCCCGGCGGTCCCGTTTAGCGGTTTCGGGCGCAATCGCGGAACGGATCCCCTTGCGGGGCCCAGGGGCAGCGCCCCTACCCGCGATCTAACCATCGCGAGGGTTCCTTTGCGATCCAACAGCGCCTAAACCCGCTGTCCCAAAACGATTTGGGCCGAGACATTACCGTTTCGGAAAAATCTTCCCGACGGGTTCGTTTTTAGCGATTTCGGGTGCGATCGCGGAGCAAATCCCCTTGCGGGGTTAGGGGCAGCGCCCCTACCCACGATCTAACCATCGTGAGTTGCTCCGTTGCGATCTAAAGGCACCCGAGTCCGCTGTCCCAAAAGATTTTGGGTCGAAACGAAGCCGTTTGGGAAAATTCTTCCCGATAGCCGAAGCCTACAAGTGCCGAGACACTTGTGCTTCGCCTATAAGGAAAAATTACCCATAAAAACATAAAAATTGAATTTTTACAGAAAATCATAGAAGCTTTTTGTTTTCCAAAAACCAAAAACTAACTCGTACAAGTCCTTGCACGAGGCTCTGATACCACTGTTGGGTTTTTCGGGCCGCGAAAACCCCGAATCGCCCAAGCCACGGATCTCGTGCAAGGTAAAACCGAACGAAAATACGAGTACGAGTTTGAAAAACTTTAATCTACAGTAGATCTACATAAGGATAAACCATTTATACCTTTGATGCGATGCCCTTCGCGTTCCCGCTCGTCCAAATGATGCCGGATCTCAAGACCGTCAAGCGCCGGTCCTCTAGAAGTATCCACACGGACACACTAGATGGAGATGACCAAAACCAAGGTGTGCTAGCACCTATGTGGTTCGGCCAAGGGAGGAGAGGGAGAGGTAGAGCTTGAGAGGGAGAAGGAGGAAGATACACTCTAGTGAATGAAAAATGAATTTCTTCACCCAAAACAAAGTGGCCGGCCACATTTCAAAATTCACATTAATTGCATTAATTGCAATTAATGTGAAACCATAAAATCACATTAATTGCATTAATTACAATTAATATGAAACCATTAAGAGAGTGGCTTTGTCACTTTCATGAGGTGGCACCCATGATGATGTGGAACATCATTATTGGTCCACCTAATGCCAACTCACCAATGAGGTGGCAAAAGGTCAAGTCAAAATTGACCTTTGGTCTTCCTTCTCATGTCAAGTCAAACTTGACACAATCTCTACCATGGTGGATCTAATCCAACCATTTGATTCGAGCCAACTTAATATAATGAATCTAATTCATTAAATTGAATTGATTCAATGAGTCATAATCTAAATTAGACTCATTTAACACATGAATCAACTTGAGTCGAACTCAAGTTAGCCCAATTAGGATTACTCTTAATCCAATTTGATTCATCAAATGAATCTAATCCTCTTGGTTCATCATATGAACCTAATCTCCACCTAATTGTCCTAAGTGTGTGACCCTATAGGTTCTTGTAACGTTGGCAATGCCCTAAACCTATTTAGGAGCATAAGTAATGAGCGGTATCTAGCAACACATCATTACTACCCAAGTTACAAGAATGTCGAGATCCGACATCACCTTGTGACTACCAATTGTGACTACTCACAAAATAATGACAAGTGTCCTTCTATCCTAGACATCTAGATTGATCAATATGAGGCATAGACCGTGTCATCCTCTAATCAATCTAAATCTTGAACTCCAAGTAGACTCACTCGATCAAATGAGCTCAACATCTAATGTTGACTCATTTGGGCATGGCCATGCACTTAGTGGTCTCACTCTATCAAGAATACCGATGTCGCTCCCGTCATATGGGAGGGATAGATCCCATCTACATCACTCACATCCTCTACATAATTCGTTATATACCCAGTAATCGCCTTTATAGTCCACCCAGTTACGGGTGACGTTTGACGAAACCAAAGTACATAACTCCTTATGTAGGGATCCATGGTGACTTCAGGTCTAAGGACTAATAGTCATACTAATAGCCACATGAGAAAGTATATGACACTCATATAACGATCCATGATACTTTCTCATGGCGGGTCATTCAGTATACATTCTCCAATGTATACCCATGTGTCAGCTTGATATCTCTATATCCATGACTTGTGAGATCAAGTCATCGAACTGACCTACATGCTAGTCTTATTGCATTAACATTGTCCCTGAATGTTAATACTCGACTAGGAATGATTTAGAGTAGTGTTCCCTATATCATCTCACTATCGATTCAACTAATCGATTGATATAGGTATGAACCCTCTACTCAAGGACGCTATTATACTTAGTCTATTTGGCACTAATATAAATAAGTATAATAACCAAACAAATGCCTTTATTAATATACAAGAATATGATATACATGAGTCCATACAATCATCAAATAATTGGCTCTAGGGCTCTAACTAACAGAATTACCCTAGCCAACGTATCTCGTGCGAAGAAAAATTCGAAAACATACGAGTACGAGTTACAAAAACTTCTAGATCTACATGATGAAGATCTTTACCCTTGTTGCGTGCCCTTTTGCGTATCCCGCTCATCCTCGGTACGCCGGATCTCGAAGTTGTCAATGTAGACAACTCTCTACACGTATCCACACGAACACACTAGGTGGAGGTGACCAAAAACCAAGGTGTGCTAGCACCTATGTGGTTCGGCCAAGGAAGGAGGAGAGGGAGAGCTTAAGAAAAACTCAAAGAGGAAGAAGATGCAATAATAATCACTTGAATGAAAATGAATCCATTTTCATTCAAATTGTGGCCGACCACATTTCCAAAATGTAACCCCCTCATTAATGCATTAAGTTGTCATCAAAGAGGCAATGTAACCTCCATGAGGTGGCACTCACTAGTAACTCCCATGAGGTGGCAGCCATGATGATGTGGTGCTTCATCATTGGTCCACATCAATGCCAACTCACCAATGAGGTGGCATAAAGTCAAGTCAAACTTGACTTTTCCTCTTCCTCTCAAGTCAAGTCAAACTTGACCAAATCTCTTTCATGGTTGATCTAATCTAACCATTTGATTCAAGCCAACTTAATATAATGAATCTAATTCATTAAATTAAGATGATTTAATGAGTCATAATCTAAATTAGACTCATTGAATACATGAATCAACTTGAGTCCAACTCAAGTTAGCCCAATTAGGATTACTCTTAATCCAGTTTGATTCATCAAATGAATCTAATCCTCTTGGTCCATCATATGAACCTAATCTCCATCTAATTGTCCTTAGTGTGTGACCCTATAGGTTCTTGTAACGTTGGCAATGCCCTAAACCCATTTACGAGCATAAGTAATGAGCGGTATCTAGCAACACATCATTACTACCCAAGTTACAAGAATGTCGAGATCCGACATCACCTTGTGACTACTAATTGTGACTCCTCACAAAATATGACAAGTGTCCTTCTATCCTAGACATCTAGATTGATCAATGTGAGGCATAGACCGTGTCATCCTCTGACCAATCTAAATCTTGAACTCCAAGTAGACTCACTAAATCAAATGAGCTCAATATCCTATATTGACTCATTTGGGCATGGCCATGCACTTCGTGGTCTCACTCTATCAAGAATACCGATGTCTCTCCCGTCATATAGGAGGGATAGATCCCATCTACATCACTCACATCCCTCTGCATAATTTGTTATATACCCAGTAATCGCCTTTATAGTCCACCCAGTTACGGGTGACGTTTGACGAAACCAAAGTACATAACTCCTTATGTAGGGATCTATGGTGACTTCAGGTCTAAGGACTAGTAGTCATACTAATAGCCACATGAGAAAGTATATGACACTCATATAACGATCCATGATACTTTCTCATGGTGGGTCATTCAGTATACATTCTCTAATGTATACCCATGTGTCAACTTGATATCTCTATATCCATGACTTGTGAGATCAAGTCATCGAGTTGACCTACATGCTAGTCTTATTGCATTAACATTGTCCCTAAATATTAATACTCGACTAGAAATGATTAAGAGTAGTGTTCCCTATATCATCTCACTATCGGTTCAACTAACCATTGATATAGGTGAGAACCGTCTACTCAAGGACATTATTATACTTAGTTTATTTGGCACCAATACAAGTAAGTATAATAACCAAAATCCAAATGCCTTTATTTATATAGAATATGATACAATAAGTCCAAAATACAATCATCAATTGATTGGCTCTAGGGCTCTAGCTAACAGGCCGAACTCTACCCTTCTCTCCGTTTTCCTGCCTCACCCTTCTCTAATGCAGTGCTTCTGGTGATGTCTCTTTCACTTTTCCCCTATCTATTCCAGCTTCTGGATCTTTACCCTCTTCACCTTCTTCTTATTTAGTCTTTGCTCCTCCTTCTATCCCTACTTCCTCCTTCTCTGCTGGTTCTTCTACTATTCCAGTCCTTCCCATATTGCTAGGTGGTTCCTTTGCCGGCGCTTGGGATGAAGTTCGTCCCATTTTTGAAGAACTCAATACTCCTAAAGCAATTGACCGTTTTTCCCGTAAGGAGAATCAGGTATGTCTACTAACGTCTACTCTTTATTTCTTAGCGATTATCTCATGGCCTTTTATTATATTTCTAGCGATGGATAGAAAACATGGGTTTGTCTCGACTGATGCACAATTTATACAATGAGAACAAGAAATTAAGATCTGAGAATGATCAGTTGAGACAACAGGTTACTGAGTTATCTTCTACCGCGTTTTCTGTTGCTGCCAAGAAACAACTTGAAGCTCAGATTGAAAGTCTTCAAGCACAATTCAAATCGGCTACGGACCTCAACCAAGAATTAACTTCCAAAATTGGCAAACTAAAGGTTGATTATGAAGCAGAATTGACTGAAAAACTCAAAGCCCTACAGCTGAAGGAAGATGAAATAACTTGCTTGAACACCTCCCTTGATTCAGTTAAAGCCGAGGTTTCTATCAAAGAGGCTGAACTGAAGACTTCCCAAACGGCTTTGGTGGTCTACAAGGCGAGCGAAGATACTCGTTACAAGGAACGGGCCACCGTCATGATTGAATCTCCTGAATTCAATAGGCCGATCGTGAAGTCCATCTTATCAGCCTTTACTGCGGGAGCTCAAGAAGCGATTCAACAATTACGAGAGGAGAGCTACTTATCTCGTGACTCTCCTCCTAATTTCCTAAATCGTCGCAGACTCATTGAGAACAAACCCCCTGATCTATACCCTCAGCTGACTTTAGTTTGACTTAAATTCAAATTCTTGTAAAAAGGTGGAACCAAAACTCTATGATGACGATCTGACAAACTTCTGTGATGCTGATTATCCCCTTTTCATTTTAAATTTCACTCTTTCTCATGACAGTCATCTGTTTTTGTTTAAATATGTCAAATGTTGCTTGGCGGGTCATCATACAACCTCACTTAACATATTATTATGTTTTAGATTGTTTCCTCATGACCGAACGATATATATCAAGGTTGATAAGTACCGTCTGATATTTCAAAGATCCATTATGTCTCGTCCGATCTGGTGCAGTTCTATTATGATATTCTCAATATCGGTCGATTTATTTGACTTGATTGATTTACACCTACATCTTCATATGTTATTTTATGTATTAATCAAGTCTCATATGGGTTTATCATAGTGTATATCATTTAACTTATTGTGATAAGCTTTTGGCTGACATATTTGGGTGGTCTTTGTCTCGGCCGATCTATCAGAACCGCCTGATTCATATCTATGGACCTCATCCGATAGCCTCTAACCAAGTCCTGTCTGCTAACTAATACCTTGCGCTCAATTTTTGCCTTATTTTATTACACCAATAACCTGAACTTATAATTACTGGACTAATTTTTCTTTATATCCGTCAAACTTTCTTAAAAATTATTTCTAGGGAAACTTTACACATATTTCGAGGAGGATTACTTAACTTTACCTCTTTCTTTTGATTTTATCCCTTACTATTATCACTCATTTATGACGATTCAAATTCTAAGTACCTTTTCTTTTCTTCTTTTCTTTTGCTGTTTCTGTTTGGGGGTTTTAGCACAGGGCCGAAAGAAAAACAAGGGTTTTATAAGGTTTTCTTCCGCTTTCCCCCATCTTTCTTCATCTTCTTTGATTCCTCTTTTATTGTCTTTCTATGACAACTTCCCCTCCTGCATGGTTTTATCGTGCGCTTCCGACCTTATAGATACGGAAGAAGTGGATTTAAAGGTGACCTATGGTTTTCCTTCTTATATAACCCATCCCCCTCCTCATGAGATTCCGCATCTTCCTCCTTTAGGGTGTATATCTATCTTCCGAGATCAAGTCCTACAAGGTTTTTAATTTCCTCTTCACCCTTTTTTCTATAATGTTAGCCTCTATTTTAATATTCCACTCAACCAGTTTGTCCCTCAATCCTTTTCTATTCTTATGGGTTTTATTGGGGTATCCAAACTATTAGATTTTCCCTTGTCTCCTCGTCTTTTTCATCACTTCTTCATTCCTCGTCGAGTAGATGTGGGTGTTTTCAAATTCCAATCTCGTCCTAAGGCTATTCTGTTCAACCGAATTCCTCCTCAAGGGGAATGGTATCATAAATTTTTCTATATGCGTCTCTCTTCTCCTCCTCCGTTTCCCATCCAATGGATACATGATTTACCTCCACTTCCTAGCACCCATGATCTTTTTAACGATCCCTTCGTTGCTTCTGCCCTACCTAAACTGAGAGGAGCGAAATTCAGCTTGCCACATCTAATTGTGGTGGGTTTAATGTTCCCTTTCGGGATAACCAATATTGACACCCCTTTGGATGGATCTTTTGGTATGTATAAACATTTCGGTCCGTATTTACTAATTACTACATCTCCTTTTATAACGGTGTTTAATTCCTATATTTTAGCTGATGTTCTTCTCCCAGCCTTTATGTACAAGAATCCTGCTATGACTAAGTCCTTTGTCAATAATCTTGGAGAAGAATGGTTACGCGCCCGCCGATCCGATCCTAATTCCTCCACCTTGGGTTTGCTATTTGAAGAAGAACAACGGGCAGAGGCTGTCGCAGCCATGGAAGAGGAAGAAGAAGAGCCTTTTGTTGCCTTAGTTAAAAAGCCAAAGCTTACTGAGGCTTCTCCCTTTAGTGATTTCTTTGGTACTTTTGTGCAAGCTCCTCTTGTCCCGGCGCCCATTTCTCTCGAGAGAGGTAAGGCACCGATAACTCTTACCCATATTATCTCTAATCATTCTCTTAGGATGATGAGACCCGGTCTACTTATCCCTTCTTCTTCTATTATTTCATCTTCCTCTGCTTCTGCTTCTGAGATGGCCGTTATCCCTTCTGTGTCCTCTATACCTCTGGCATTGGCCTTGCCTCCCTTGGCTTCTGGGCCTCGAGCAAAATGGACACCTTGCCAGAGATCTTCTCCAAGTCTCAGTCCCTCAGCTATCAGTGTTTTCATAACTGAATCAGCCTCTCCTGCATTGTCACCCTCTATTCCATCTAGTTCTTCCTCTGCTTCTCTTGTTTCTACTATTTATTTTCCTTCCATTGCATCTTCTTCTTCTTTGCCTCCTTCTTCCTCCATTCCCCGACCTTTATTTAAACAGGCTGTAGGTCTACCTTCTCAATTGGGGCAATCCTCTGCCCCATCCAGCTATGGTTCTTTGCAACTACAAGGCCTATTAGCCGAATCTTGGCTACAAGGTCAAGAACAACTAAGAGGCCTTAGTCTTCCACATCGAGCTGACCGCCATAGTCGTCAGGCAGTAGCTGTAAGTATTTCTAATTATATGTTGTCAACTTCGTATCCTCATCTTTAACTATATTATCCTTTTGTTTAGTTCCTTGCCTCAAGTCTGCATATCGACCAGCTACTTATGGCTAAGGACCAGGAGAACAATAAATTAAGAACTCAACTAGAGACATTGAAGGCTACTTTACCTTCTTCTAATAGCGATCTAGCTCAGTTGCAAGAGAAAGTGGCCTTACAAAATCAACAATTGGGGACCTTGAAACAAGAATTGGATGAGTCCCAACAATTATTGAAAGATAAAGAGCTTTCAAGGAAAACTTTGGAATTACAGGTGGATCGACTTCATTCTGGTCTCCGACTAGAGATTGCCTTAAAGGAGAAAGCTCTTTCTGATGCTTCTCATAAAAGTCTTCTTTTAGAGAAAGTAGAGAAGCTTCATAATGCTTGTCTTTCTGACCAAGCTTAAGACCTAGCTGTTGGAGTGTATACTGAAAGCCTAAGCTTTTGTAAACATTTATAAAGAATCACATTTGGTCAATTTATCTACATTTATTTGTAGTTGTTCAATTAATTTATATTGTAGATAACATAGTATGTGGTGTCACATATAGAAGATGATGTTATCAGTACATTATAAATTATAAACAGTAGCTCACGACCAAAATGGAAAGGAACAAACCATTGGAAGGTCGTAGTGTAATTAGGAATTAGTTTATCTTGACTATATAATTACACTAGTACACTTAGAGTGTATTGAGTAGGACCATTTGAGGTTGTTTCTTTTATACTGACTTTATAAAGAAACAAATACCTCGGTTATTATGGAAGTGTGTGCTCTTAATCCTAATATAATAACAAGCACATATATTTGATATTTATTTCTTTAATTTATCAATGGGTGAGATTTAGTTCGATGAATCAATAAACCCGATAAGTTGGGAAATGATATCACTTATAGTGTGTGTTGTTTATTATAGAAGGAAACTGTGTCCTAGAGATACTAGGTTGATAATGTCCCCAAGAGGAGCTCATAAGGATTGTCATGTTAAACCCTGCAGGTGGACTTAGTCCGACATGACGATAAGGTTGAGTGGTACTACTCTTGGACTAAAATATTAATTAAATGAGTTGTCAGTAACTCACTTAATTAGTGGACATTTGATATCTTAAACACAGGGAGACTAACACACTCATAATAAGAAGGAGCCCAAAAATGTAATTTGGGATTGGTGCGGTAGTTCAATAATAGTTCTCTAGTGGAATGAATTATTATTGATAAAATTAAGTTGCGTGTTCGGGGCGAACTCGAGATGCTTAATTTTATCGGGAGACCAAAACCAATTCCTCCTCTCGGTCCCTATCGTAGCCTCTTATTTATAGAGTACTATACCCACCTATACCCACCTTCTATACCCACCTAAAGGGGGTCGGCAAAGCAAGCTTGGAATCAAGCTAGGGCCGGCCTAAGCATGGTTTAGGGTGGTCGGCCCTAGCTTGAACCCAAGCTAGAAAGGGCCGGCCATAATTAAATTAAAAAGGATTTTTAATTTTAATTTTTATTATGTGGAAGATATAATTTATTAAAGAGAATTAAAATTAAAATATCTCTCTTAAAAGGATCTACAAAAGATTAAAGAAAGAGATTAGATCTCTTTCCTTATTAGTAGATTGGAAAGATATTTTATTTTTTCTCTTTAAAAATTATTCACATGATTGAAAATTAAAATTATAGAAATTTCTTTTTATCAACCATGAAGGGATTTCAAAGGGAAATTTTATTTTTTTTAAAATTTCCAAAGACAAATAAGGAAGTTTTAATTGTTGATTAAAAATTGGTTTATTTGTTCTCCATGAGGTGGCCGGCCACAATTCAATTAATTAGGAAATTTTATTTATTTTTTATTAATTAATTATTGTTAAATAAAGTTAAGGAAATTTTATTATAAATAAATTTCCTTATTTGACAAAGCCAAGGAATATAAAAGAAGGGGTAGGGGTGCCTTCATGAGGTACAACTTCTATTATTTCTCTCCCTCTCTTATTCCTTGGTGTGGTCGACCATCCTCTCTTTTCCTCTTCCTCTTTGTGGTGGCCGAACCTCTCTCTCTTCCTTTGGAGCTTTTGTTGTGGCCGGATACTTCTTGGAGAAGAAGAAGAAGAAGAAGGAGAGAAAGCTTGCATCCCTTGGAGCTTGGTTGGTGTTTTTCTTTCATCCTTGGTGAAGCTTTCTTTGTGTTGGCCGAACCTAGCTAGGAGGAGAAGAAGGTTCATTGGTGGTTTCTCATGTCGGAAGATCGGTGCCCACACAATGTCTGAGGTTAGAAGAGGAATACGGTAGAAGATCAAGAGGTTTTTCTAGAAGGTATAACTAGTAGTTTTTCCTTTTCCGCATCATACTAGTTATTTATGGAAATAATACCAAATACAAGAGGCTTACGTTCTAGTATTTTGAATATGTTTTTCGAAGTTGTGTTCTTTTGTTTTATTTTTCCTTGTGATTTGATTGTTCTTTTCGGTTAACCTAAAGTTATTTTAGGAAATTAAATATTAGCTTTCCATAAAAGGTTTTGTCTAGTCGGTGGTGGTTGCTCCCATATCCAAGAAGGACATGTGCCTCGCCACGTCAGTACTGGGAACCAATTATGAAAATTAATATTTAATGGAATTAATAACTTAAGGTGATTTGGGTCGAACGTGTTAAGTTCCGCAGGAGACCCAAGTCAAAACCTAAAAGAACGAATAGATTAAGTTTTGGATCAAACGTGTTAAGTTCCGCAGGCGATCCAAAATTTAATTTAAAAGAACACATGGTAGCTAGGAAAAGGTTCAGACCTTTGTACAAAATTTTTGTACAATGGAACCTCTAGGTTTTCCGAGTAGCAACCAACAATTGGTATCAGAGCTAGGGTTTTGCCTCTGTGTATTTGGTATTAGTTTAATTATGCACATGTCATACATAATTTAGGCAGGTTAATAGTAGGATGTGCTAACTTTGTGGATGCAGGATCTAACTATTATGGCTTTTAGTTATTATGTGTGATTGGACCCTTGGACATGTCAAGGGCATTTATATGTGTGTGCATGATTGTATTAAAAATACAGCAGGAGTTGTATTTAGTTTTATTAGGATTTTATTTTTGATCTAGATACATGTACATTCCTTTTATGGAATATAGGATCAAAAATGTAAAATTCTATTCATGTCGCGGATCAAATCTTGCAAAGCGTGGAACCTTCTAAGGACCAGAGGCGCAGCGGAACTAGGAGCAAGATGCACATCTCTAGCCGCGATCATGGATCCTAACACTTGGGATGACAACACACGGAGGACAACTATAGATAAAAGCCATAATAGTTGAAAATTAGATTTTCTATTTATTGCTTTTATATTGTGCTGTGTGTGCATGTTAGTATACATGACTAGTAGTCTAGCATAGTTAAAATTCCTCGTTTATAAATAACTAAGTGGGAGAGGGATTTTAAATAAATCCCATGGTCTCCATTACTGGTTTGTAAGTGATGCAAACAAGCTTGCGCGTTGGCTCTGAGTGTCTTCCTCCATAACGGATGAGCTTGATTGTGGATCACTAGAACAGACTTCCATTTTTGGATGACTATAGGAAGTTAATTAAGAGCGTGTGATCTTCCCCAACGGAAGGGGCATAATCTTATTAATGGACTTAGTGTCAAGTAATGGTATACACTTAGACACATCTAATAGTATCCTCCCCATCGGAGTCACTGCTATTATTTGTGTGACCAAAAGACACCAACTATTAATTTTATTTTTCAAAAAGTTAGGTTGACAAGATAATAAAATTAATAGGTTAAAACCCTTCTTTTACAAATGTTGAATTTGTATACGTCCACACTAACGTGGCATACAAAATTCACGGTGTTTTGAGGTGTTGGTTAATTTAAAATAGTATTGTTTGAGGAATCAATATTATTCTAAATTTAGAGTTCTGACCAAAAGTTATTTGTGATTCTTAGGATGACTTTCAACCCACTGTCCATCATACTTCAACAGAATAGACTTACTGGACCTAATTACATAGATTGGAAAAGGAACCTGGACATTGTCCTTACTGCTGAAAGCTATAAATTTGTACTGACTGAGCCTTGCCCTGAAGCACCTACTGGTGAATCTACCCAAGAGGAGATTGAATATCATAGGAAATGGGTAAAAGCAGATGAGATGGCGCGGTGTTACATTTTGGCTTCAATGTCAAATGTATTGCAACATCAGCATCAAGATTTACCAACAGCCTATGATATTATGAACAATCTCAAGGAACTCTTTGGTCATCAGGATAGGGCTTCTAGACAAGAAGCCATGAGAAAGATAATGACAGCCACCATGCAAGAGGGTACTCCTGTGAGGGATCATATCCTAAAGATGATGGCTTATCTGAACGAGATACAGATCCTTAGAGGAGAAATTGATGGGGAAACCCAGATCGATATGATCCTCCAAACACTACCTAGAAGTTTTGAGCAATTCCGCCTGAATTACAATATAAATAAAAGGGTATATTCATTGGCGGAACTACTGACAGAACTTCAGGCAGCAGAAGGATTGTTTCGTCACAACTCTCATATTCACTATGTTGAAAATGGTTCAACTTCTAAGCCGAAAGGAAAGAAGAAGAAGAAACAAGTTGGTTCAGTAAAGAAAGTGAATAAAACTCAGAGTACAGGATTTAAAGCTGGAGTGAAGAAGCCGAAGGGCAAGTGGTTCATCTGCAAGCAGTCAGGGCATTGGAAGGTGGACTGTCCTCGTAGGAATCAGAACAACAAAGGTATATCTCATGCTCTAGTTGTTGAAACATGTTTAGCGGTGTTATCTACCAGCACCTGGTGTGTAGATACGGGAGCCACGGATCATGTCTGCAATTCCTTGCAGGGGTTCCAGGAAACCCGACGACTAACTGAAGGAGAGATTACCGTCTACATGGGCAATGCTACTAAGGTGGCGGCTATTGCAGTGGGAGTCGTCTACTTATCTTTTAGTAGTAATAGAAATTTGGTTTTAAGAAATTGTCTTTATGTACCCAGTTTTAGAAAGAATTTAATTTCAGTTTCTAAACTATTTTTAGATGGATATTCAGTTTCTTTCAGTAACGATGTAGTTATTAAGAGAAATAAAGTGATTATCTGTTCTGGTACATTAGTTGGCAATTTGTATACTTTAAATCCAATTTCTTCCACAAAGCAAAACATGGAAATTTATAACTCATCTTCTAACTCAAATAAAAGAAAAGAACCTTCGGAAATGAACCAAGCATATCTTTGGCATCTAAGGCTTGGTCATATCAGAGGCTAATAGCCGATGAACTTTTGGGTTCATTAGAGTTGGAAAATTTTTCAACTTGTGAATCTTGCTTGGAAGGTAAAATGACCAAGAGGCCATTCAAGGTCAAGGGGTATAGAGCCAAAGAAGTGTTGGAATTGGTTCATTCTGATTTGTGTGGTCCTATGTCTGTCCATGCAAGAGGTGGTTTTGAATATTTTGTCTCTTTTATAGATGATTATTCAAGATACGGATATATTTACCTAATGCGCTGCAAGTCTGAGTGCTTTGATAAGTTCAAAGAATACAAGGCTGATGTAGAGAAACGATTAGGTAAAAGTATCAAGAGACTACGATCTGATCGTGGTGGCGAATACCTCTTAGGAGAGTTTAGGAATTACTTATCAGAGGTCGGGATTCAATCCCAATTGTCTGCACCTGGAACACCCCAACCGAATGGTGTAGCAGAATGAAGGAATAGGACTCTTATGGAGATGGTTAGATCGATGATGAGTTATTCAGAATTACCAAATTCGTTTTGGGGATATGCTCTGGAAACAACAGTGTATGTTCTGAACTTAGTACCTTCTAAATCAGTTTCTTCTACTCCCATAGAATTGTGGAATGGGCGAAAACCCAGTCTAAGCCATATTCGGATTTGGGGTAGTCTAGCACATGTGCTGAAACCAGATGCTGATAAGTTAGAATCCCGTACAGAAGTTCGTGTGTTTGTAGGATATCCCAAAGGAACGAAAGGTGGTTTATTTTATAGTCCTAAAGACCAGAAGGTCATTGTTAGCACCAATGCCCAGTTTTTAGAAGAAGACTATATAATGGATCACAAGCCCAGTAGTAAAGTTGTTTTAGAAGAACTAAGAGAGGACACGTCTACTTTAGTACCAACAGTACAAGATGAAGTACCACAAGAAACTGCAACACGTGTCACACATGATACACAACCACAGACAGTGCCTCGTCGTAGTGGGAGGGTTGTAAGGCAGCCTGAGAGATTCATGTTTTTAGGAGAGTCTTCGGACTTGATCCCGGGTAAACATGAACCTGATCCCCGGACATATGACGAAGCACTCCAAGATATAGATGCAGCATCTTGGCAAAAGGCGATGAATTCTGAAATAGAGTCTATGTACTCTAATAAGGTCTGGGAGCTTGTAGAACCACCTGATGGTGTAAAAGCCGTTGGATGCAAGTGGATCTACAAAAGGAAAAGAGGGACAGACGGGAAGGTAGAAACCTTCAAAGCTAGGCTTGTTGCGAAAGGGTACACTCAGAAAGAGGGAATCGATTATGAGGAAACTTTTTCACCGGTAGCCATGCTAAAGTCCATCCGGATACTCTTATCCATTGCTGCTCATATGGATTATGAGATTTGGCAAATGGATGTCAAGACAGCTTTCCTTAATGGAAGTCTTAAAGAGAACATCCATATGAAGCAACCAGAAGGGTTCATTGAAAAAGGCAAAGAGCATCTAGTGTGCAAGCTCAATCGGTCCATTTATGGACTGAAGCAAGCTTCAAGATCTTGGAACATCCGGTTTAATGAAGTAATCCAGTCATATGGATTTATTCAAAGTTCGGATGAGTCTTGTGTATATAAGAAGTGTAACGGAAACGTGGTGGTATTTCTTGTACTATACGTAGATGATATTTTATTAATTGGCAACAATGTCAAGGTATTATCAGACGTAAGGGTATGGTTGTCCAAACAATTTGATAAGAAGGACTTAGGAGAGTGTGCACACATTCTTGGGATCAAAGTAATAAAGGATCGCAAGAAAAGAATGTTGTGTCTGTCCCAAGCTTCATATATAGATACAATCCTTGCTCGTTTTAGCATGCAGGATTCCAAGAAAGGTTTCTTACCTTTTAGGCATGGAATAGCTCTATCTAAAGAGATGTCTCCTATGACATCAAAGGAGATAGAAGACATGAAAGTAGTTCCTTATGCCTCGGCTGTGGGAAGCCTTATGTATGCAATGCTATGTACGAGACCTGATATTTGTTTTTTCGTGGGCATGGTCAGCAGATATCAGAGTAACCCTGGACAAGGACATTGGACTGCGGTAAAGCATATATTAAAGTACCTAAGAAGGACTAGAGATTATATGCTAGTTTACCAAGCAGACGATTTGCTCCCTGTGGGTTACACGGATTCAGATTTCCAATCAGATAGGGACAACAGTAAGTCTACATCAGGCTATGTATTTACTTTAGGAGGTGGAGTCATTTCATGGAGAAGTGTTAAGCAGAAATGCGTTTCGGACTCAACCATGGAAGCAGAGTATGTAGCAGCCTCTGAGGTAGCTAAAGAAGAAGTATGACTCAGGAACTTTCTAATGGACTTAGATGTGATTCCTGGTTTGCCCAAAATCATCACAATTTATTGTGATAATAGCGGTGCAGTTGCAAACTCGAAGGAATCACGAGCTCATAAGGCAAGTAAACATATAGAGCGCAAGTACCACCTGATACGAGATATCGTGAAGCGAGGAGAAGTTGTCATCGCCAAGATTGCATTAGCGGATAACCTGGCAGATCCTTTCACTAAGGCCCTTCCGGCGAAAGCTTTCAATCAGCATGTGGAGGGAATGGGAATCAGATGTATGGTAGAAGATATGGCAGCTTAGTCATTAGTATAAGTGGGACATTGTTGGAGTGTATACTGAAAGCCTAAGCTTTTGTAAACATTTATAAAGAATCACATTTGGTCAATTTATCTACATTTGTTTGTAGTTGTTCAATTAATTTATATTGTAGATAACATAGTATGTGGTGTCACATATAGAAGATGATGTTATCAGTACCTTATAAATTATAAACAGTAGCTCACGACCAAAATGGACAGGAACAAACCATTGGAAGGTCGTAGTGTAATTAGGAATTAGTTTATCTTGACTATATAATTACACTAGTACACTTAGAGTGTATTGAGTAGGACCATTTGAGGTTGTTTCTTTTATACTGACTTTATAAAGAAACAAATACCTCGGTTATTATGGAAGTGTGTGCTCTTAATCCTAATATAATAACAAGCACATATATTTGATATTTATTTCTTTAATTTATCAATGGGTGAGATTTAGTTCGATGAATCAATAAACCCGATAAGTTGGGAAATGATATCACTTATAGTGTGTGTTGTTTATTATAGAAGGAAACTGTGTCCTAGAGATACTAGGTTGATAATGTCCCCAAGAGGAGCTCATAAGGATTGTCATGTTAAACCCTGCAGGTGGACTTAGTCCGACATGACGATAAGGTTGAGTGGTACTACTCTTGGACTAAAATATTAATTAAATGAGTTGTCAGTAACTCACTTAATTAGTGGACATTCGATATCTTAAACACAGGGAGACTAACACACTCATAATAAGAAGGAGCCCAAAAATGTAATTTGGGATTGGTGCGGTAGTTCAATAATAGTTCTCTAGTGGAATGAATTATTATTGATAAAATTAAGTTGTGTGTTCGGGGCGAACACGGGATGCTTAATTTTATCGGGAGACCAAAACCAATTCCTCCTCTCGGTCCCTATCGTAGCCTCTTATTTATAGAGTACTATACCCACCTATACCCACCTTCTATACCCACCTAAAGGGGGTCGGCCAAGCTAGCTTGGAATCAAGCTAGGGCCGGCCTAAGCATGGTTTAGGGTGGCCGACCCTAGCTTGAACCCAAGCTAGAGAGGGCCGGCCATAATTAAATTAAAAAGGATTTTTAATTTTAATTTTTATTATGTGGAAGATATAATTTATTAAAGAGAATTAAAATTAAAATATCTCTCTTAAAAGGATCTACAAAAGATTAAAGAAAGAAATTAGATCTCTTTCCTTATTTGTAGATTGAAAAGATATTTTATTTTTTCTCTTTAAAAATTATTCAGAAAATTAAAATTATAGAAATTTCTTTTTATCAACCATGAAGGGATTTTAAAGGGAAATTTTATTTTTTAAAATTTCGAAAGATAAATAAGGAAGTTTTAATTGTTGATTAAAAATTGGCTTATTTGTTCTCCATGAGGTGGCCGGCCACAATTCAATTAATTAGGAAATTTTATTTATTTTTTCTTAATTAATTATTGTCAAATAAAGTTAAGGAAATTTTATTATAAATAAATTTCCTTATTTGACAAAGCCAAGGAATATAAAAGAAGGGGTAGGGGTGCCTTCATGAGGTACAACTTCTATTATTTCTCTCCCTCTCTTATTCCTTGGTGTGGTCGACCATCCTCTCTTTTCCTCTTCCTCTTTGTGGTGGCCGAACCTCTCTCTCTTCCTTTGGAGCTTTTGTTGTGGCCGGATACTTCTTGGAGAAGAAGAAGAAGAAGAAGGAGAGAAAGCTTGCATCCCTTGGAGCTTGGTTGGTGTTTTTCTTTCATCCTTGGTGAAGCTTTCTTTGTGTTGGCCGAACCTAGCTAGGAGGAGAAGAAGGTTCATTGGTGGTTTCTCATGTCGGAAGATCGGTGCCCACACAATGTCTGAGGTTAGAAGAGGAATACGGTAGAAGATCAAGAGGTTTTTCTAGAAGGTATAACTAGTAGTTTTTCCTTTTCCGCATCATACTAGTTATTTATGGAAATAATACCAAATACAAGAGGCTTACGTTCTAGTATTTCGAATATGTTTTTCGAAGTTGTGTTCTTTTATTTTATTTTTCCTTGTGATTTGATTGTTCTTTTCGGTTAACCTAAAGTTATTTTAGGAAATTAAATATTAACTTTCCATAAAAGGTTTTGTCTAGTCGGTGGTGGTTGCTCCCATATCCAAGAAGGTCGTGTGCCTCGCCACGTCAGTACTGGGAACCAATTATGGAAATTAATATTTAATGAAATTAATAACTTAAGGTGATTTCGGTCGAACGTGTTAAGTTCCGCAGGAGACCCAAGTCAAAACCTAAAAGAACGAATAGATTAAGTTTTGGATCAAACGTGTTAAGTTCCGCAGGCGATCCAAAATTTAATTTAAAAGAACACATGGTAGCTAGGAAAAGGTTCAGACTTTTGTACAAAATTTTTGTACAGTGGAACCTCTAGGTTTTCTGAGTAGCAACCAACTCTATCCTCTCATGATTTCACTATCCTACAGGAACAAGAGCAAAGGAAAGCTCAAGATGCTGAGTTGTCACTGCTCCAGAAGGAATTGGAACAACTTAAATCAGAGAAGAATGCTTTAAAAGATCAAAATACAAAATTGCAGGTTGATTTTCAAAGCTATAAGGAGCAAGAGAAGGGTCGATGGGAAGAGTGACATTTGGCTTATTTAAAGTCTTCAGCGTTTGCCCAAGAATTTGTCCGTAGGATAGTGGGTGCTTTAAATCATTCTGTATCGGGAGTTCTTCAACAATTAAGAGAGGGTGGCTATCTACCTAAGGAACCTCCCCCTTCTTTCATAAGTCGTCGCAGGCTTAATGAAGAACTACCCACTGATTTAAAAGGTCCTTTTCTAGATGTCTAAAAAGATTGTTTATAAAAGACTTGTAATTGAAAAAACTGGTAATGAAAAGAAGTGTAATCAAAGCTTGGTAATTAAATGCCTGTGATGTGTAGGAAATTTTTGATACTTACCTGTTTTTCTATTATGCTGGTTTGAGAATGCTTCTTTTGAAATGCTTCCGAGCATTAATTATAGGCTTTATTTGAGAATTCCTTGCTCATCTTTTGAAGTTAAGCCTTGTCTTGATGAATCCTTCTGCAGATAACATCTAGTGTGCTTCATATTTCAGAAGAATGAATAATCCCGAGCGATTTTAGATAAAGAACTGCATAAAACTCCTGAGCTCTAAGCTGAGTATAATCCTACGGGTGATTTTTAAATAAATATTTCCATATGAATGGGTTTTCAAATGAATAACGTGTCACATGCATAGAATCCCCCTTGAATTCTGGCTTCTAATCTAGTGTAGAATGTCAACCGATTTTGTGAATAACTTCATATAACTTTGTATTTGCCATGCCAATGTAATTCCGATTGATTAGGCTTTGAAGTTTTAGGTTCCTCCCATGAAGACCCATCCGAGTTACTTCATGAGATTTCCCAATCGACCATGTTCTGTGATGGTTTAAAGTCTCCGGTTCCTCCCCTGAAGACCCGTCTGAGTTACTTCATGAGATTTCCCGATCGACTATGTTCGGTGATGATTTAAAGTCTCCGGTTCCTCCCATGAAGACCCGTCTGAGCTACTTCATGAGATTTCCTGATCGACTATGTTCGGTGATGGTTTAAAGTCTTCGGTTCCTCCCATGAAGACCCGTCCGAGCTACTTCATGAGATTTCCCGATCGACTATGTTCTGTGATGGTTTAAAGTCTCCAGTTCCTCCCATGAAGACCCGTCCGAGCTACTTCATGAGATTTCCCAATCGACTATGTTCGGAGATGGTTTAAAGTCTCCGGTTCCTCCCATGAAGACCCGTCCGAGCTACTTCATGAGATTTCCCGATCGACTATGTTCTGTGATGGTTTAAAGTCTCCGGTTCCTCCCATGAAGACCCGTTCGAGCTACTTCATGAGATTTCCCGATCGACTATGTTCGGTGATGGTTTAAAGTCTCTGGTTCCTCCCATGAAGACCCGTTTGAGCTACTTCATGAGATTTCCCGATCGACTATATTCTGTGATGGTTTAAAGTCTCCGGTTCCTCCCATGAAAACCCATCCGAGCTACTTCATGAGATTTCCCGATTGACTATGTTCGGTGATGGTTTAAAGTCTCCGGTTCCTCCCATGAAGACCCATTCGAGCTACTTCATGAGGTTTCCCGATCGACTATGTTCTGTGATGGTTTAAAGTCTCCGGTTCCTCCCATGAAGACCCGTCTGAGCTACTTCATGAGTTTCCCGATCGACTATGTTTGGTGATGGTTTAAAGTCTCCGGTTCCTCCCATGAAGACCCGTCCGAGCTACTTCATGAGATTTCCCGATCGACTATGTTCTGTGATGGTTTAAAGTCTCCGGTTCCTTCCATGAAGACCCGTCCGAGCTACTTCATGAGATTTCCCGATTGACTATATTTTATTGTAAAATTATGATTGCACTGACCTTATGATAATTAAAATTTCTGGATTCCTCAGGGGGGGCCGAATAAATCTTTAAGATTCCCCACTGTTGATTGCTTGAACATAGATTATAAAAGTTCTGCCAATACTGGTCAATCTGTATGAGCGACATTTGTTTTTGTGGCGGTATTCGCCTTGCATTGCATTTATTGAAAGAGATGGAATACATAAACTGTAAGAATACTTGTCTTCTTTTCTTTGGAAACTTACTTCTGATAATTATGGTTTGTTCCCTTTGACATATTTTTAAGTAGCAAGATGTTTGTTAAATTCGGTAAGGTTGTAAATGATTTGCACTCCAAGGACGTTCCAGAATTCTTCCTTCGGCATCTTGGAGATAATATGAGCCTGATACGAGCTTTTCCACCACTTTGTAGGATCCACCCCATTGCGGTGCCAACTTACTAACATCCTCGACAGGTTTAATACGTTTCCATACTAAATCTCCTACTTGGAAAAATCTGGGGATGACCCTTTTGTTGTAATTTTGTCTCATTCTTTGTCGATATGATACGAGACGAGCAGCAGCTTTATCTCTGATTTCCTTTATCAAGTCCAGCTCCATGAGTTGTCGACCCTCATTGTCTGCATCATATAATTGCCTTCTATCAGATTCTATTTCCACCTCAATGGGAATTATTGCTTCTCCCCCATAAACTAATTGAAAAGGAGTGATTCCTGTAGCTTCTCGAGGTGTAGTACGATATGCCCAAAGAACGCTGGGTAATTCATCTACCCAACTTCCTCCGACATGATCCAGTTTGGTTTTTTAACCTCTTATAATTTCTCTATTGGTTACTTCTGCTTGACCATTACTTCGAGGATAAGCCATAGAGGTAAAAGCTTGAGTAATACCATAACTTTTGCACCAAGCTAGAATTCTATCCCCTTGAAATTGCCTTCCATTATCAAAGACTAATTTATGAGGAATGCCAAATCTGCATATGATATTTTTCCACAGAAATTTAATAACTGCATCTTCAGTAATCCGAGCAAGTGGTTCTGCTTCTACCCATTTGGAAAAATAATCTACTGCTACCAATAAAAATCTCCTTTGTGCAGCTGCCATAGAAAATGGACCTACTATGTCCATGCCCCACTGATCAAAGGGACATGAGACTATAGAGGTTTTCAACAACTGTGTGGGATGATGCGAAATATTTTGATGTTTCTGGCAAGACATACAAGTTCTTACCAATTTGTTGGCGTCTTCGTGTAGAGTAGGCCAAAAATATCCCGCTAATAAGATTTTACGGGCCAAGGATCTGCCTCCTATATGACTACCGCATGAACCTTGATGAACTTCCTGTAAAATAAATTGTATATCTTCTGTACCAATACACTTGAGCAAAGGTCTAGAAAAAGCTCTTTTATATAACTGCTCTCCTACCATAGTGTACTGAGCAGCTCTCTTCTTAAATACCCTTGCCTGTTCTGTATGACTGGGAAGAATACCTTGTTGTAAATACAATATGATTTGAGCCCTCCAGTCACCTTGAATTTCTGCCTCAGCCTGTCTTTCGATACAGGATATTAACAGAGTTTGTTCTACGGGCCGATCTAGGCTCCATGGTACTATAGCAGAGGCCATCTTAGCCAATTCATCTGCTACCTGATTCTCAGATCGAGGAACCTTTTGTATATTTACTTCTTGAAACTGAGATTTTAACTTATCAAACGACTCAGCATATAACTGGAGTCTGTCATTATTAATTTCAAAATTACTTGATAGTTGTTGGGCTGCCAATTGAGAATCAGAATAGATGAGGACTCGAGCTGCCCCTATATGCCGAGCAGCCTGCAATCCTGCTATCAAGGCTTCATATTCTGCTTCATTGTTAGTAGCTCTATAATTCAATCTGATAAACAGTTGAAGTCTGTCTTCCCTTGGAGATATAAGAAGAACACAAATTCCACTACCTTGTCTAGTTGAGGAGCCATCTACATAAACTTTCCAAATGTTTTCTTCCTCAGGGCCTTGAACTTCTATAATGAAGTCTGCTAGAGCTTGTGCTTTGATGGCCGAGCGAGGTTGATATTGAATGTCATATTCTCCAAGTTCAGTTGTCCATTTGATCAGCCGACCTGATGCCTCTGGGTTGAGTAACACCCGTCCAAGAGTACTGTTGGTTAATATAATAATTTCATGCGCTAAGAAATATAGGCGCAACCTCCGAGCGGTCAAGACTAGTGCATAAGCCAATTTCTCTAATGTAGTATATCTACACTCAGCTCCTTTTAATAAATGACTAGATAAAATACAGGTTGTTTCTCTTTTCCTTCTTGTCTGACTAATACAGAGCCTACAACATTTTCATTAGCCGACAAATATACCCAAAGAGTCTCTCCTACTATAGGCTTAGCTAATACAGGGAGAGTAGACAAATATTCTTTCAACTCTTGGAAAACCTTATCACATTCCTCATTCCACTGAAATTTATTGGCTTTTCTGAGTATTTTAAAGAAATGAAAACTACGATCGGCCGACCTGAAAATAAACCTAGACAAGGCTGTAATCCGGTCGGTCAATCTTTGAGCTTCTCTCATGTTATGCGGTGGCTCCATGTTCTGAAGTGCCTTGACCTTGCTCGGGTTGGCTTCTATTCCCCGCTCGGACACCATATATCCCAGGAATTTTCCTCCTTTCGCACCGAATAAATATTTGCTCGGGTTTAACTTGAGCCCATATTGTCTCAATGTCTTGCAGGTCTCCTCTACATCCCTGCACAGATCAGTAGGTTGAAGAGACTTAATTAAGATATCATCAACATATACTTCCATATTTCTACCAATCTGCTTCTGGAAAACCTTATTCATAAGCCTTTGATAAGTTGCTCCTATATTTTTTAGTCCGAAGGGCATAACATTATAACAATAAGTACCTTCAGATGTTATAAAACTAACCTTTTCCTGATCTTCTTTAGCTAAGGGAACCTGATGATAGCCTTGATAAGCGTCTAGCATAGAGATGTACTCGCATCCAGCAGTGGAGTCTACCAATTGATCGATCCTGGGTAATGGATAATAATCTTTTGGCAAGCCTTGTTGAGATCCTAGAAATCAATACACACTCGCCATTTGTTTCCTGGCTTAGAGACTAACACCACATTAGCTAACCAGCTAGGGAATTGTACCTCCCTGATATAACCAACCTCCATAAGTTTAGTTATTTCTTCTTTGATGATTTGGTTCTGTTCCGCACTAAAATTCCTCTTTCTTTGCATAATCGGGCGGGCATCTGGGAAGACATGTAAGGCATGCTCCATGACTGCAGGAGAAACGCCCGAGACTTCTTTGGGCGTCCAGGCAAACACATCATTATTCTTCTTTAGGCACTGTACCAGTTCAGCTTTCAGAGTGGGATCAAGATCAGCCGCAATATATATAGTAGCTTCAAGTCGACCGGTCTGGATCTGAACTTCTTCCTTTTCTTCATAAACCAAAACAGGCTGCTTCTCCTGAATGACATTAACTTCCATTCTTTGAATCTTTCGGGCAGTGTTAGCTTCAGCCCGAATTATCTCTACATAACATTTTCGGGCTGTCTTCTGATCACCTCGCACCTCCCCAACTTGGTCATCCACAGGAAATTTAATTTTCTGACAAAAAGTAGAAACGACTGCCCTAAACTCGTTTAAGGCAGGTCGACCCAGTATCACATTATAAGAGGATGGAGCGTCTACTACCATGAAATAAGATCTCCTTGTTCTCATCAGAGGCTCCTCTCCCAGAGATATGACCAACTTTATTTGACCTAGCGGTTGTACTTTATTGCCTGTGAATCCATATAGAGGAGTGACTATCTGCTGAAGTTCACTCAGATCAATTTGTAGTTGATCGTAAGCCTTCTTGAATATAATATTAACAATTTGTAGTTGTCTATGAAGGTACGAGAAATGGTGTAGTTGGCTATTACGGCTTTGATAATTAGGGCATCGTCATGGGGTATTTCTACCCCCTCGAGATCTCTGGGCCCAAAACTTATCTCGGGACCGGCCGCTCGTTCCATGCTACACCCTACAGCATGAATTTCCAGTCTTCGAGCATGCGCTTTTCTGGCCCTGTTAGAATCCCCATCAGTGGGTTCCCCGACAATCATATTGATGTTACCCCAAGCGGCATTACTCCTGTTTTCTTCCTGCCGAGTCGTCATAGTTTCAGAAGGTGCTTTTTCTGACACTTGGCTTGTACCGATCGGGACTGGCAATGCATCTTGCCAAGGCTCAACCGGGCGATATTCTAATTTGAGTGGGCTCTGCTGCCTGGGGTACTGCTGTCGATAGTAGTTTTGCCTTTGATATCGCTCCCTATTAGCTCGTTTATTTCTTAAAATAAAACAGTCTTCAGTATGATGACTGCTAGTTTTATGATAAGTTCACCATCTCCTTGGTGCCTCTGGCTGTATCTCCAAGTGTTGTACAGCTTGTGGATGATATTCTGGTTGTCGGTGAGGTGTATGAGTTGCTCTAGTCCCTCTGTGTGGAAGAACAGGGGCCGGAGCTTTCTCCTTAACCTGGATAGGAGAAGAGGTAACACCCTCCTTCCTTCGAGCAGCTTGAGCTTCTTCCACATTAATGAATTCGGTAGCACGCTCAATTAATGAATCAAAATTAGCAGGAGGATTTCTTACTAGATCTTTAAAGAAATCGTTATCATTTAAACCTTGAGAGAAAGCGCTTACTAATATTTCAGTGGTGGCATTAGGTACATCAATAGCTACCTGATTAAACCTTTTGATATATGCTCGGATGGACTCTTTGACTGCTTGCTTAATTGAAAATAGACTCTAAGGAGTCTTATGATACCTCTTGTTGCTGTAAAAATGGTGTAGAAAAACTTTCTTGAAGTCTTTGAATTTCGAATAGACTTCTCTGGCAGTCTTTTGAACCAGCGTTGTGCGTCTCCTCCGAGGGTAGTAAGAAACATTCGACACTTCACCCCGTCAGAGAATTGTTGTAATAATGCTACGTTCTCGAATTTCAATAAATGATCTTCTGGATCTGTTGTTCCAGTGTACTCACCGATCTGAAGATTTTGATACCGCTTAGGAAGCGGATCCTCCAGTACACTCTGAGAGAATGGGGAGATGACTTTCTCTGGTGAGCTATCACTAGTTATCATCTTGATCTTACGCTTTTCTCTGTCTGATGGTTCATCAGAGGATTCTTGGAACACGGGCCTCCTACCCCCTTGCTCCATGGGAGTGCGAAGGAAGGCTCATGGACGCATTGTCGGAGAAACAACAGCTAGAGGAAAATATGCATGTTTCTCCACTTCCGGCTCCTTTCATTTTCGATGCTTAGTAGTTGAAATTGCTGGATTATGAGCTGTTGGTAGAGTGGCTCCAGAGTGGGCTTGAAGTTGTTGTTACTGATGTTATAGGGCTTTCTGTACGTGATAATTGATGAGGAAATCTAAATCGTCACGACTGATAGTGAGTAGGTTTGATTTTCTGGCCTCTTCCATCCTGTAGTCTCAGATTCAGGTGAATTTCCCACAGACGGTGCCAAATTTGATCCTGTCTGAGAAGTTAGGCAAGACGGAGATCCGGAAGAAGAAACCCATTGTTGATGAAGAAGAAAGCCTGGAGAACCTCGATCTGAGAAACCCAAAGCAGATCAGGAGAAATAGAGTTACCCAATGCCTTCCTTACACGAAGATCCGATGACGAGAGAGAAACCCAATCGCCGAGACACACAAATTCGGAGCTTCCAAGATTTCCTGCGCACAAGAGACCAACCAACACTATCGTCAGTGACCTAAGACAGGGGTCGGAATCCCTGGCTAGGCCCTTCGACGCTCAAGTTAGTGATCTTTCTTGGTGTGGAAGAAGGAAGAAGAAGATGAATAGTAGCTGGAAATTAGGGTTATGAATGTGCACAATGATGCGAACTTACCTGGCCAACGGTGAGGATTCCCCCTTTTATACCACTTCATATAACCTCCTTAGTCATGAAGTGGACCCCAGTTTGTTAGAGTTTGTTATGAGATGACGTCAGCTGCGTACTTGTGGTGAATGACTTTTAAGGAATCTTTCTTGTACCCCAGATGTACCTCCTTTGTCGTTTAGCACCTGTAAAACAATATAAAAACACATTTCCCTCCAAAATATATAATACTTGTCATATAATCACATATTACAGATATCTTTATTAATTATCTTATTTGAAATATTTATCTCTATCCTACCTCATGAGTCCCTTTAAAGTGTTCCTATCGTTTCGCCTCTCATGCTTCTATTATATCAAGGATAGCTCAATGTACCAATGTTCCTTGTATCGGTCGAGGTTAATCACAACTAGCTTTAGTTAATGATTATTATTCCTCATGAGACTTCTATCGGCGCCCTTCTATGTTATTTATCCTAACTAGCGCTAGGCTATATTTTATCAAGTATCTGTCCAAGGTATTGGTCAACCGACCGGCTTGACTTTCATCCTTGGAGACATATTTCGGTCGATATTAACCTACCTCCTTTGAAGGTATATTCCGGCCGATATTAGCTTACCTCCTTTGAGGTATATGCCAATTAATACGGGTCTTCCTCCTTGGAGACATATTTCGGTTGATACTAACCTACCTCCTTTGGAGGTACATCTCGCCCGATATTAGCCTACCTCCTTTGAGGTATATGTCAATTAATACGGGTCTTCCTCCTTGGAGGCATATTTCGGTCGATACTAACCTACCTCCTTTAGAGGTACATCCCGGCCGATATTAGCCTACCTCCTTTGAGGTATATGTCAATTAATATGGGTCTTCTTCCTTGGAGGCATATTTCGGTCGATACTAACCTACCTCCTTTGGAGTTATATCCCGGTCGATATTAGCTTACCTCCTTTGAGGTATATGCCAATTAATACGGGTCTTCCTCCTTGGAGACATATTTCGGTCGATACTAACCTACCTCCTTTGGAGGTATATCCCGGCCGATATTAGCCTACCTCCTTTGAGGCATATTCCAATTAATATGGGTCTTCCTCCTTGGAGGCATATTTCGGTCGATACTAACCTACCTCCTTTGGATGTATATCCCGGCCGATATTAGCCTACCTCCTTTGAGGTATATGTCAATTAATATGGGTCTTCCTCCTTGGAGGCATATTTCGGCCGATACTAACCTACCTTCTTTGGAGGTATATCCTGGCCGATATTAGCTTACCTCCTTTGAGGTATATATGCTAATTAATGCGGGTCTTCCTCCTTGGAGACATATTTCGGTCGATACTAACCTACCTCCTTTAGAGGTATATCCCGGCCGATATTAGCCTACTTCCTTTGAGGTATATGTCAATTAATATGGGTCTTCCTCCTTAGAGGCATATTTCGGTCGATACTAACCTACCTCCTTTGGAGGTATATCCCGACCGATATTAGCCTACCTCCTTTGAGGTATATGTCAATTAACATGAGTCTTCCTCCTTGGAGGCATATTTCGGTCGATACCAACCTACCTCTTTTAGAGGTATATCCCGGTCGATATTAGCTTGCCTCCTTCGTTTGGTTATATCCTTTTCCCTTCTTATCGGGGACTTACAAAACCTAACCCGTATCAACTGGTATGTAATGAATTATGCAGAGGGATGAGTGATGTAGATGTGATCTATCCCTCCCATATGACGGGAGCGACATCGATATTCTTGATAGAGTGAGACACGAAGTGCATGGCCATGCCCAAGTGAGTAAATATGAGATATTGAGCTCATTTGATTGAGTGAGTCTACTTGGAGTTCAAGATTTAGATTGATTAGAGGATGACATGGTCTATGCCTCACATTGATCAATCTATATGTTTAGGATAGAAGGACAATGTCATATATTGTGAGGAGTCACAATTAGTAGTCACAAGGTGATGTTGGATCTCAACATTCTTATAACTTGGGTAGTAATGATGTGTTGCTAGATACCGCTCATTACTTATGCTTCTAAATGGGTTTAGGAGCATTGCCAACGTTATAAGAATCTATAGGGTCACACAAAAAGGACAATTAGATGGAGATTAGGTTCATATGATGAACCAAGAGAATTAGATTCATATGATGAATCAAATTGGATTAAGAGTAATCCTAATTGAACTAATTGAGTTGGACTCAATTTGATTCATGTGTTCAATAAGTCTAATTTAGATTATGACTCATTGAATCAATTTAATTAAATGAATTAGATTCATTATATTAAATTGGCTTGAATCAAATGGTTGGATTTGATCAACCATGGGAGTTATAATGTCAAGTTTGACTTGATTTGAGAGGAAGATGAAAAGTCAAGTTTGACTTGACTATATGCCACCTCATTTGTGAGTTGACATTAAGTGGCCAAGAATGGTGTTACACATCATTAAGTCTAGCACATGTGTGTGTCACCTCATGGAGGTTACAAATCTCCTCTTTAATGGCCACATTAAATGAGAAAGGAGGTTACACTCCTTAATGTGGTCGGCCACTTATGGTTGAATGAATGGGTTAATTTTTCATTCAAGTCAATTCATTCCTTCTTCTTCCTCATCTCATCTTCTTGATCTCCCTCTCCTCCTTCTTGGCCGAACCACTTAAGGTGCTAGCACACCTTTGTTTGGTCTTCTCCACCTAGTTTTGTTCGTGTGGATACGCATAGAGGATCGTACATTTGACGATCTTGAGATCCGGCGAACCTTTGGACGAGCGGGATTGCGAAGGGCAACGCATCAAGGGTAAAAGACTCTTCTCCTTTGTAGATCTAGTATAGATCTAGGCTTTAGTAAACTCGTACATGAAATTTTTGTTTATAAACTTCGCACGGATCCGGTGGCATGGGAGATTCGGGGTTTCCGCAACGCAAAAAGGCGGTTTTTGCGGGCCGAAAATCCCAACAAATACATCTACGTAAAAAATGATTTGGTCCAAATTACTACAGCTGGTAATGTTATAGAGAGCTTTATTTGTCTCACCGTATTGGAACTTCGGTTGCTTCTTCATCTAGCACAACTCCTTTAGGGGAATTATCATCTAATAAAAATGCAATGCAATCATTGGTTTATGACACTATGAATTTTATTGATCATTCAAATATTGATGAAATGCCAACACTTGAAGTTCAACAAATGTATGACATGTTAAAGGCTAGTGAAAGAGAAGTGTGGGAAGGGATTCAGTCTGGTCATTCCCAATTATCAGCTACTGCAAGGTTATTGAATATCAAGGCAAAATATCATTTAAAAAAAAATATTACGATGACATATGTCAATGATGTCTTAGTTACTTCTTACTGATAATATAATGCCTGATACTTTCAATAATACAAAAAAATTAGTGAGATGTTTAGATTTTCCTGTAGAGATGATTGATTGTTGTATTAACAACTACATGATATTTTGAAAAGAAGATAGTGAGTTGATTGAATGCAGAATTTATATTCACCCTCATTATAAGCATAGTAGTCAAATACTAAGGAAGAAAAAGAAAAAGATTGCATGGAAAGTTACGTATTATTTCGTATTAATTGCTAGACTCCAACGCTTGTATGCATTTACTGCAATAGCAAGTCATGAGCATATACAAGGAGGTATAATGTGTCATCCTTGTGACTCCCCTACATGGAAACATTTTGATACAACATTTTCCTCATTTGCAATAGAACCACTTAATGTGAGACTAGGACTTTCTGCAAATAGATTTCAACTATTTAGTCAGTCGGATAGCAATATTCATCTTGGCTAGTTATAATAACACCTTACAACTTACCACCATAGATGTATATGAAAGGTTAATTTATGTTCTTTACTGTATTTATTCTAGGGCCAATGAATCTGAAAGAGAAGATATATGTTTCCTTGCAACATCTGATTTTCCAGTTGAATGAATTATGGAATGTAGGCTCAGAAACTTATGATATTGCAAGTAAAACTAATTTTACATTATATGCTATCTTATTATGGACTATCAGTGATTTTTCAGCATACTCAATATTGTCGAGATGGAGAACGACTTATAAATTAGCATGGCCACACTACATGATAGAGTCTGATGCATTTTCATTATTCTATAGTGGGAAAGTATCTTGGTTTGATAATCTTCGTAAATTTTTACCAATTGATCACCCTTTTAGGTAAAATAAGAAAAATTTCATTAAGAATATTATAGTCAGAAAACTTCCTCCAACAATCAAGTCAGGTGAAGAAATTCTTGACCAAATAGTCAGTTCTAGATTTCTACTAGTATCTGAGACTAATTTTGATAAGATAAATAAATACATCGTTAGATAGTGCGAGTGTGGTTGGAAAAAAAAAGTATTTTTTGGGAGCTGCCATATTGGAAGTATATACTCATTCGCCATAATTTAGATGTGATGCATAATAAGAAAAATTTCTTTGATAATATTTTCAACATTGTGATGAATATGTATGGAAGAACTAAAGACACTGTAAAATCATGTGAGGAATTAAAAGAACCAATCTTTTTTTAAAAAGGAACCATGACATATCAAATATATGAAAAAAAAAAGAACTATATTAGGAGAGGGGGTCAAGCCTGACCTCCTAATACAACTTATAAAGACTCATAGGATTGACAAGAGAACTCTTAACTATGAAAGAACACTCCTCTCCAACTTACAAATTCTAACATCTCAAAACCAAAAGGAAATT
Organism: Zingiber officinale; assembly: GCF_018446385.1. Lineage (NCBI taxonomy): Eukaryota > Viridiplantae > Streptophyta > Magnoliopsida > Zingiberales > Zingiberaceae > Zingiber > Zingiber officinale. The sequence goes on from NC_055992.1 coordinate 69,231,399, forward strand.
ACTTAAAAGACAATCCTCATCATAAAAGCTAGCACAATTTCCAGTCAACTCATATGCTTGTGCAGAGAAAACCTCAATTTTCAACATATTAATGAATACCATGAAATCTTTGAACTCAATACTCCTTCTCCCATGCTCTTCCACAATAGTAGACCTCCCCCATTCTATTCAGGAATATGCCCTCAATTGGGAATCCTCTGAAACTCAAAAGCTATACACTCAAACATATTTACAAACCACTCTCATATATGGCAAACCTAATCTATCAATTTTACAAATACCAAAGAGAAATTTATCTACATCTTGAGGAGCCAAAACTCTATCCATATGGAAACCAAAAACTTGATTGGCTAGATGATCAACCGCATCATTAGCCTCACGAAACACATGTGAACAAAAAACCTGATACTTCACAATGTATCTCTTAATCTTCAAAACCAAATTTCTCAGCCCCCAACCAACATAGGAGGCCTTAATGATCTTCAAAGCCATAAAGGAATCTGATTCAAGCCACATCCGAGAAAGATTGTTTTCTATACAAAGCTCCAGCCCTCTCAAGATACCAACCAGCTTAGCTCTTATGTTAGAACCCAAACCAATTACACTATGCTTGGCCATAACAATGTTACTTTCAATATCTCTTACAATAGTCCCAAAGGAAGATAATCCCAGATTACCTGCAGAACAACCATTAGCGTTTAACTTGAAACTTGCAACCAGCTTTCAACAATGAACCACAATAAAAGAGTTCATGATCACATTCTTAACTTGCAAACCCAGAATCCCAACAACCCAACCAAATCCTTTCCTATGCTTACGTTTAATCATCGCTACTGCCACACCAAAGAATAGATATCTGATAGTAGATTTAATGATTTCCTAGGCATCAATCTTCAAACCGCTATGTTTAGCATCATTGCGAACCACCCAAATGAACTATACAACCAAGAAAGGGATCATTTCCCTCACATGCCCATTCTTTGAGCATTTTGGGCCAATCTACCAGCATTCAAACACCTTCCATCAATTAACTTAAAACATCTTTGAAAAAAAAACCACACAACATTTGCCATTACCCCCTCAAAGAAAAGATGCGTCCAAGATTCTGTTGGTGCGATTAGCACTAACGGTCTAACTCAGATTTTGATGAATGATAAAGTAGATTAAGATAGTTTCATTGTGATCTAAATGTTGGGTTTTTCGGGCCGCGAAAACCACTTTTTCGCGTCGCGGAAACCCCGAATCACCCTAGCCAACGGATCTCGTGCGAAGAAAAATTTCAAAAGCGATACGAGTACGAGTTTACGACTTAAATCTACTCCTAGATCTACATGAAACAAGTTATACCTTTGAAGCGAAGCCCTTCGCGTTCCCACTCGTCCAAACGGTGCCGGATCTCAAGAGTATCAAGATAGATACTCCTTTAGAAGTATCCACACGGACTCGTAGGTGGAGAAAAACACACAAAGAGGTGTGCTAGCACCTATGTGTGGTTCGGCCAAGTTGAGAAGGAGAGGGAGAGGAAGAGAGCTCCAAGAGGAAGAAGGAAGAAAATGCACACTTGAATGAAAAATTGAATTCTCATTCAAACAAAAGTGGCCGGCCACTCTCCATTGTGTAACTCCCAAAATTGCATTAAGTGCAATTAATGTGAAGCTATTAAAGAAAATGACTTTGTAACTTCCATGGCACCTATGATGATGTGGAGTAACATCATTGGTCCATATCATTGCCAACTCACCAATGAGGTGGCATAAAGTCAAGTCAAACTTGACTTTTAATCTTCCTCTCTAGTCAAGTCAAACTTGACCAAATCTCTTCCATGGTTGATCGAATCCAACCATTTGATTCAAGCAACTTAATATAATGAATCTAATTCATTTAATTAAATTGATTCAATGAGTCAAAATCTAAATTAGACTCATTGAACACATGAATCAACTTGAGTCGAACTCAAGTTAGCCCAATTAGGATTACTCTTAATCCAATTTGATTCATCAAATGAATCTAATCCTCTTGGTTCATCATATGAACCTAATCTCCATCTAATTGTCCTAAGTGTGTGACCCTATAGGTTCTTGTAACGTTGGCAATGCCCTAAACTCATTTAGGAGCATAAGCAATGAGCGGTATCTAGCAACACATCATTACTACCCAAGTTACAAGAATGTCGAGATCCAACATCACCTTGTGACCATTAATTGTGACTCCTCACAATATATGACAAGTGTCCTTCTATCCTAGACATCTAGATTGGTCAATGTGAGGCATAGATCGTGTCATCCTCTGACCAATCTAAATCTTGAACTCCAAGTAGAGTCACTAAATCAAATGAGCTCAATATCCTATATTGACTCATTTGGGTATGGCCATGCACTTCGTGGTCTCACTCTATCAAGAATACCGATGTCTCTCCTGTCATATAGGAGGGATAGATCCCATCTACATCACTCACATCCCTCTGCATAATTTGTTATATACCCAGTAATCGCCTTTATAGTCCACCCAGTTACGGGTGACGTTTGACGAAACCAAAGTACATAACTCCTTATGTAGGGATCTATGGTGACTTCAGGTCTAAGGACTAGTAGTCATACTAATAGCCACATGAGAAAGTATATGACACTCATATAACGATCCATGATACTTTCTCATGGCGGGTCATTCAGTATACATTCTCTAATGTATACCCATGTGTCAACTTGATATCTCTATATCCATGACTTGTGAGATCAAGTCATCGAGTTGACCTACATGCTAGTCTTATTGCATTAACATTGTCCCTGAATGTTAATACTCGACTAGGAATGATTAAGAGTAGTGTTCCCTATATCATCTCACTATCGGTTCAACTAACCGATTGATATAGGTGAGAACCGTCTACTCAGGGACATTATTATACTTAGTTTATTTGGCACCAATACAAGTAAGTATAATAACCAAAATCCAAATGCCTTTATTTATATAGAATATGATACAATAAGTCCAATATACAATCATCAAATGATTGGCTCTAGGGCTCTAGATAACACTAAACACTTTAACTAAGTGTGTAGGAGAAGCCCAGACTGGTCGATGGATTGACCGGATGTCTAGTACGAAGTCCAGCTAGGTCGATGGGCTGACTTGATAGCTGGCACAAATCCCAGACTGGTCGACGGCCGGACCGGATGTCTGACACGAAGTCCAGCTAGGTCGACGGGCTGACCTGATAGCTAGCATGAAGTTCAGACGGGTTGACGGGCTGACCGGACATTTGGCAGGCAAGTTAAGGTAAGTCACTAGAGGGGAGTGACTTGGTGAGGACGCGTTCCCGGTTAAGGAACTTAGGCGCCGATCCAACTTAGAACTATTTCAGAATTCTAAGTTGAGATTTTGACTAGATTCAGATCTCAGTGAGACAGAATCTAATTACTATTCTTTTTCTATTGTGCTAATGTCTGTACTGCAGGGTAGTTTAAAATATTTTTTTGCCTCAGACTAACTCTTTCTTGTAGGAGAAGGACATTTTGGAGAAAGGTGGTCCGGGCGTCTGGAAGGGATCCAGGCGCCCGGAGTTGGTCCGGGCGCCCAGAGGCAAATATTCTATCCTGTCGTCACAGGGAGCGCGTTGATTGGCCGGACCTACATCATGGTCCGGGCGCCCGGACCATCCTATATAAGGAGGTCTCATCCCGAAGCAAAATACAACACACAACAACGTCTTCCAATTCTTGCTCTATTGTACTGTGTTCCTGCGATGCTGCGAAGCTTCTCCGACAACGTTCTGCTTTCTCTTTACTTAATTGCTGTCGGACCATCCTATATAAGGAGGTCTCATCCCGAAGCAAAATACAACACACAACAACGTCTTCCAAAGCTTGCTCTATTGTACTTTGTTCCTGCGATGCTGCGAAGCTTCTCCGACAACGTTCTGCTTTCTCTTTACTTAATTGTTGTCGGTATTTTTTCTAAGCATTTCTGTACTTTCATTTGTAATATCCTTTTTGAACTGCTAGTGGATTGCCCAACGAAATTACTCAACGACTACGAGCCTTGGAGTAGGAGTCAACAAAGGCTCCGAACCAAATAAAATGGTTCTTGTTAGCGTTGTAATTTTCCTTTTCCACTACTTACTCTAAACGAAATTTTTAATCGCTATTCACCCTGTAGCGAATTCCTTAATCCAACAGATTCCACTTACTTGCAACAATAACATCTGAAAGCTAGGGAAACCTCCCTTCTCCACATCACTTCATCAATAGAGGTTTTCTCCTTTAAAAAATGCCAAGAAAATACTAAAATATTTGTATTTACGGTAGCCTACTCCAAACATCCACCCAAATATCACCAATTGAGGGAACCTGTCTAACATGATTCCAAGCATCTTCGAAGTAGAAATTACCATCTATAGATGGCTTTTAGGTCAGAGTATGTAATGACCCGGCCCCTCGATCCCTTGGGCGGTGCAACTGGCGACCCCTTATGTCATCGACTGACGATCCTCGGTCGTGCCGTTACTCACTAGGTCTTCCCACCCCTGGCCAGTAGATTTTTGCCTTTTTCAGGATTCGAACTCTAGACCTCCAGGCTAAGTACTAGAGTTTATGAATCCTGGTAGCCAAGTGAGTGGCGCTCACTTGGCTACCAGGATTAATAAACTCTAGTACTTAGCCTGAAGGTCTAGAGTTCGAATCCTGGGGAGGGAAAAAATCCACTGGCCAGGAGTGGGAAGACCTAGTGAGTAACGACACGGCCGAGGGTCGTCGGTCGATGACATAAGGGGTCGTCGGTCGACGACATAAGGGGTCGTCGGTCGACGACATAAGGGGTCGTCAGTTGGGTAACCCAAGGGGTCGAGGGGTCGGCTCGTTACAATAAAAAGACGTCTTTTTATTGTAACGACCCGACCCCTCGACCCCTTGGGCGCCCCAACTGGCGACCCCTTATGTCGTCGACTGACGACCCTCGGTCGTGCCGTTACTCACTAGGTCTTCCCACCCTTGGCTAGTGAATTTTTGACTTCCCAGGATTTGAACTCTAGACCTCCAGGCTAAGTATTAAAGTTTATGAATCCTGGTAGCCAACTCACTTGGCTACCAGGATTCATAAAGTCTAGTACTTAGCTTGGAGGTCTAGAGTTCGAATCCTAGGGAAGGTAAAAATCTACTGGCCAGGGGTGGGAAGTCCTAGTGAGTAACGACACGGCCGACGGTCGACGACATAAGGGGTCGCCAGTTGGGCCGCTAGTTGGACCGCCCAAGGGACCGCCAAATGGACCGCCAGTTGGGCCGCCCAAGGGGTCGAGGGGCCTGGTCGTTACAATAAAAAGATTTCTTTTTATTGTAACGACCCGGCCCCTCGGTCCCTTGGGCGACCCAACTGGCGGCCTCTTATGTCGTCGACCGACAACTCTCGGTCGTGCCGTTACTCACTAGGTCTTCCCACCCCTGGCTTGTGGATTTTTGTCTTCCCCAGGATTCGAACTCTAGACCTCCAGGCTAAGTACTAGTGTCTATGAATCCTGGTAGCCAAGTGAGTCTGGATTCATAAACTCTAATACTTAGCCTGGAGGTCTAGAGTTCGAATCCTGGGGAAGACAAAAATCCACTGACCAGAGGTGGGAAGACCTAGTGAGTAACGGTACGGCCGAGGGTCGTCGGTCGATGACATAAGGGGCTACCAGTTGAACCACCGAAGGGGCCGAGGGGCCGGGTCGTTACAGAATAACCACTAAATCTAGTTGGACAATAGTTTCCATAGCTTCTATAATTTCTTGAGGAGGAAAAACAATAGCCAATTAGTTCTATTTCCAGCCATGTTCATCTAAAAAATTAGAAACCAGCAAATCAGGATCACTAGTAATTATAACAACTTGATACAAAGGACCACCATCAAGCCATGTATCATACCAGAAACTCACCTGCCCCTACCCAAATTCTAACCAATCTGAGTTTCTGCAAAATCTCTAAATCTAAGCAATCTTCTCCAACATGGAGAAGCATTCCATTTGATAGGTACAATAACTAGAGAAGCTCCTCCACAATATATACTAGTCAAATACAAAGCCCATGGAGTTTTTGTTCTCTAAATCTAGTCCACAATCTCAGAGCCATAGCTGAAGCTACATCCGAAAGCCTTCTCACTCCCAAGGAGGCCTCGTCCCGAAGCAAAATACAACACACAACAACGTCTTCCAACACTGGCTCATTGTACTGTGCTCCTGCGACGCCGCGAAGCTTCTCCGATAATGTTTTGCTTTCTCTTTACTTAATTGCTGTCGGTATTTTATTTCTAAGTATTTCTGTACTTTCATTTGTAATATCCTTTTCGAACTGTTAGTGGATTGCCCAACGAAAGTACTCAACGAGTACGAGCCTTAGAGTATGAGTCAAACCAAGTAAAATGATTCTTATTAGCGTTGTAATTTTTCTTTTCCGCTACTTACTCTAAACAAATTTTTTAATCGCTATTCACCCTGTAGCGAATTCGTTAATCCAACAGATTCCACTTACTTGCAACAATAACATCTGGAAGCTAGGGAAACCTGCCTTCTCCGCATCACTTCATCAATAGAGGTTTTCTTCTTTAAAAAATGCCAAGAAAATACTAAAATATTTGTATTTACGGTAGCCTACTCCAAACATCCACCCATATATCACCAATTGAGTGAACCTGTCTAACTTGATTCCAAGCATCTTCGAAGTAGAAATTACCATCTATAGATGGCTTCTAGATCAGAGTATCCACTAAATCTAGTTGGACAATAGTTTCCATAGCTTCTATAATTTCTTTAGGAGGAAAAACAGCAGCCAATTAGTTCTATTTCCAGCCATGTTCATCTAAAAAATTAGAAACCAGCAAATCAGGATCACTAGTAATTATAACAACTTGATACAACGGACCACCATCAAGCCATGCATCATACCAGAAACTCACCTGCCCCTACCCAAATTCTAACCAATCTGAGTTTCTGGAAAATCTCTAAATCTAAGCAATCTTCTCCAACATGGAGAAGCATTCCATTTGATAGGAACAATAACTAGAGAAGCTCCTCCACCACACTTCATTCCAAGCAATCCAATGGATTTTCTTAACTGAACTCAAAGATCCCCAAAAGGAGTTGGCAAAGATCATCTCCAATTGATGGAGAAAAATAGCAAGGGGGCAGAATCACTTGTAACAAATAAACATGTAAAGAACATAGAACACTTTAGATTAGTATCAACCTACCTCCCAATAAGAGCTTCAAGATGTTCCACCCAAGAAGCTTCTTCCTTGTCTTTTCCAGAAAAGGCTGGAAATAAACATCTCTTTGGTTATTGAAAAAAATAGGCACTCCTAGGTACATAATAGGAGAAGAACCTTCTTAGAAATTAGTTACTCCGGATATTTGAGTTCTTCTCTTCATTGATATACTCTTTGAAGGATAAAAATAGCTTTTCACTGCATTTACCATTTGACCAGAAACTTCCATATAATTATCCAGAAAACCCTTTAGTCTCTTCACACAATTGATGAAACCATTCATTAGAATTATTACATCATTAGCATATGCTAAATGAGATACTTTAAATTGACATCCAGAAGAGAAATATAATGCATATAAGGAAATTGATTAAAAAACTGATCAAGACCCCTAGAAAGATATTCTGCCGCAATAATGAAAAGCAAAGGGGAAATGGGATCTCCTTGTCTAAGTCCTCTCTTGGAATGAAAAAACCCCGATAAATGCCCATTAATACTCAATGAAAAACAACAATAAACAATGCATCTTCGAAAAATATCTATAAAACCATAAGAAAACCCAAGAGCTCCCATTATGCTAAATAAAAATCTCCATTGAATTCTATCATAAGCCTTGGCCATATCCAATTTCAAAATTATGTTTTCACCTCTAACACGATGATTTAGCTTATGATTAAGCTCTTGTGCCAAATGAATATTATTTGAAATTGATCTCCTTTTTACAAACCCACTTTATGAGGGAAAAATGATCCTATCCATTAATCTACTCAATCTCTTGGCTAATAACTTGGAAATGATCTTATTAGATACATTACACAAGCTAATAGGCCTATACTCTTGCCATTGTTGAGCCTGGTTATTTTTAGGAATTAAAACAATAGTGGTGGTTGCCATACCTTTTGGGAATGAGCCACCTTTGAAGAATTCTAAAACTTCATGGTACACATCAACCTTGATTATGTTACAGCAAGCCACATAAAAGGCCACAGAAAACCAATCAGGACCAGCAACCCCATCTTCATTCATCTCCCAAATTTTCTTCAGCACTCACCAAACTATGGATATGTTCCATATTAACAGAGTTCATACTGAAGGTCTCTCCAGTCAAAAGTTTCTCAAAGAACCGAGCTCCAGATTCTTGAATCAATTCTTATTTTTCAAAGCAAACCCCTTCATTCCATATTCTAAAAACTCTAGCAGCCAATCCCCTTTTCTAGACCAGGGAATGAAAGAGCTTGGTATTTTTATCATCCTCACCAATCCACCTGGTAGTAGCTTTTTGTTTCCAAAAGATCTCTTCCATATGCATACTTTTGAACAAAAGAGCTTGACATTTAGCCATCTGATCTCTGTTTACATCCATAGGAGAAGCATCAAAAGCTTTTCTGCCCCAACATACTTCCATTCAGCCTCCTTTACCTTATCCTATATATTACCAAAAACATCTCTATTCCACTAGTTCAAATGAGCTTTCAATCTTTTAAGTTTGATTTGCAATTTCTAGAGACCTGAACCCACACAAGGCATCATCCAATTCAACCTCACTATAAGTAGGAAATTTTCATGTTAACCCACATCTTCTGGAACCTAAAAGAAGCTATTGGTTTCACAAAACTGGGGAAGCTAATTAACAATGGACAATGATCAGAAGTTGCCCTATTCAAATGCTCCAGTCTAACATCAAACTCCTTATCATTCCAAGAAGAAGTAAGAATTCTATCTAACCTTTTCTGAATTCTTTTATTGGTCCAAGTGTAAATATCTCCCACAAAACCAGCATCAAGAAGCCCAGCCAACATCAAGAAGTTATTCAACTCAGAAGATGCACCAAGATAGGACAACACTCCATTGAATTGTTCACTAGCCCCTGTAATTACATTAAAATCACCCCTACCTTCCAAAAGTCTTCTATAGAAGGCTTGACTTCTAGCAAACTAGTCCATAGAACCCTCCTTTTCACAACATTACACTTAGCATAAACTAGTGTCACAAACATACCAATAGGGAATAACTAAGAACTTATTTTGAGATGCAAAGATTGTTCATGATCCACGAAAATATTACACACAATGTTACTATCATAAACAAACTAGATTTTTCCAGAACAATTAGAGATTCCAGATTCAAACCCGAGCTTTTTAATAATACAAACCTCATCAAAAGAAATAAAAGGTTCTAGAATTATAAAAAATGTAAATGATGAACCTTCTTCAAATATTTCACTCTTCTAAGAGAAGCCCCATTCCCTATTCCCCTAATATTCTAAATAATACCAGCCATTTAAACACTAGAAGTAGAAGCTTTTAGGACTTGTGTTTTATTCCGTGTCATTCTCTGTTCAACCACAGGAATATTTACAGCAGCTAATCTTGATAAAGGATCACTAGTAAGAGAATTTAGGGAAGAGCTCTTGTGTAGTTGTACTAGATCACTAGCCTCATTCTCCATCTCCACAAATCCTTAGAGAAATCATCAGCGCCCTCTGAAAATGCATTTGAAGCAAGAGATATTGGTGTTGGATCACTCCGGAGCTGGGAAGCTTCGATGATGATGATTTGTAGTGGAATACTTGAAGCTAAGCTCCTCCAATGCTAACAAGATTGATGTACTTTGTATCCACCTCAAACGAAGTGACTAATCTAAGGATCCAACCCTCTTTCACATATCTACTATCAAAACACTCCTTGTCGGAGATAATTTGGAGGCGGAGAAGCCTCATACAAGCTCACACAAAGAAATACAAGAAGAAGAACAAGAAGAAGCTGATACAATTAGAAATCTTACAAGATTTATAGCAAATGAAAATCTAGCTTCTTTCTTCTTGCTTGTAGATACCTCTTGATAAATTTGGAAATGCAACAACACTTCACTCTAAGCCTCTAAGAACTGGTGTGAAGTGGTGTGAAACTTTGAGCAAGATCTATGATGAAATAGTGTCCACAAAAACCCTTTTCTAGGGTTCTTTGGGCACCTTAAGCAATTAAGATATTTCCCTAATCGCTTACCACGCAACAACCTGCTTTAAATGACTATATTTTCAAGCTTAACCGATTACGATAATTAATTATGCATGCCTAATCGACTAGCCTGATCGATTAGGCATGCTTCTATGTGCGTGAGGATGACCTATAAGTGATTAAGCAACCTTGCTTAAGCGATTACCCTAATCGCTTAAGCCAAGCTGAAACTCACTATGATTCGCAAAATCCTAGCTTAAGCGATCAAGTTGATCGCTTATCGAGCTTAAGATATTATGACAATCGCTTAAGCTATGATAATTGATTACCAAACCTTAACTTCCATAACTAAGTCTAGGGTTCTTTTACCCAACATTCAGTCAATTGTGACCTGTTGGGACTCTTCCTTGCCTAGCGTCCTGTCAACCTTGACCAGCTGGGACTTCTTCACCAAGTGTTCAATCAATCCATTGACCTATTTAGACTTTTCTCCACATGCCAAGTGTTCGATCAACCTTAACCCACTTAGACTTTTCTCCTCGTGCCAAGTGTTCGGTCAATCCTTTGACCTACTCGGACTTCCAATCACTAGGTGTCCGATCAACCTTTGATCCATCTAGATTTTCAACTGCCTAGCTTCACTCAGTAGGACTTCCTCACTACCTAGCTTCACTTACTAGGGCCTTTTACTTGGCTTCACTCACTAGTACTTTCTGTTGGGGCTGCAAGGTTGCAAACATAGTCCCATATTGAAAACACATGGAAAAGATCATGGGTTTATAAGAGAAAGATATCTCCATTGGTATGAGGCCTTTTGGGTAGAAGCCCAAGAGCAAAACCATGAGGGCTTAGGCCCAAAGTGGACAATATCATACCATTGTGGAGATATCTATATTCTTTTCGATCCTACAAGTGGTATCAGAGCCCGGACTGCCAGAAGGTTTAACCGCCGACTGTGCACAAGAGCTATGGTCTGATTGAACCATGTGAGTACAATATTGACCTCGAACAAAGAAAGTGGGGGCTCCTATGTTCGGATCAAGAGGACCAGACACCAGGCAGGAAGTCCTAGTAGGTCGGGTGGACCGAGGGGCAGGAAGTCCTAGTTGCGGCTAGGCAAGGAAGTCCTAGTAGGTCGGGTAGACCGAGGGGCAGGAAGTCCTAGTAGGTCGGGTAGACCGAGGGGCAGGAAGTCCTAGTAGGTCGGGTAGACCGAGGGGCAGGAAGACCTGGTGGGTCAAGGATCGGACGTGGGAAGCCCATGGTCCTTTGTTTGAGGGGGGGATTGTTGGGGGTGCAAGGTTGCAAACATAGTCCCATATTGAAAACACATGGAAAAGATCATGGGTTTATAAGAGAAAGATATCTCCATTGGTATGAGGCCTTTTGGGTAGAAGCCCAAGAGCAAAACCATGAGGGCTTAGGCCCAAAGTGGACAATATCATACCATTGTGGAGATATCTATATTCTTTTCGATCCTACACTTTCAACTGCCTAACTTCACTCACTAGGGCTTTTCACACCAAGTGTCTGGTCAATATTGCCCCACTTAGATTTTCTTCTTTTGCCAACCTTTTCGTTGGTCTTGCCCTTACCTAACCCGCAGTTAGAACTTTCAGTCAAGTATCTGGTCAACCTTGACCTACTTGACTCTTCTTCACATCAAACTACTCAAACCTTGACCAGAGGAGAATTACACCAACAATTTTCCCAAACAAACAATTGCACCTATAATCTCCATATATTGTTAAACATCAAAACTCAAATATCAAGACTCAAACTTGAGCCAACTCAAGCTTAGTCAAACTAATCAACCTTGATCTAGGAAAATTACACCAACAATCTCCCCTTTTTGATGTTTGACAATACGTTTAAGTTAGGTTAATCGTATAGCCTTAACTTCTTTTCCAAGCCAAAGTATGAATGAGGTTTCCTTCATTCTTCACCTTAACATAAGGGTTTCATAATCTTCCCCTGTTAATATGAATACTTTCCTAATTTAAACCATATATTCTCCCCCTTTGGAACACATAAAAAACTATTCTCCTTAAGAGTTATCTCATATGTTCATAACACCACAATAAAGGTCTCATATCCTTCATTGTGCCCAATGCTCACCCTTGAGCATTAGTTATATGCTCATCCTAGAGCATTCAAAATAATGAAGCTTTCCAACCTTCAATTGTTTAGTGAAAAAATTCTAAGTCATGTCTTTAAGGAGTAGCTCCCCCTCAAAACATACTCCAACCTTTTGTCATTGCACCAACAATGCTTTAGAGTTTCTAAACCTTTAGAAACTCCAAAATTTGATGTTTTGTGGTTCAAAATTTAACTTTGACACTAAACCTCATCATAAACTCCAACTTAGTCTTCTTTACCTATTCCTTTCTTGTTTCAACAAGAAAACTACCCTTAAATGTTCATAAAAAATTTCTTAGGGTTAAGGATGGTTAACATGACTAAACATGGCTTAATTAACTTAAATAAACTTTATTTAAGCTGAAATCAGGGTCTTAAGCATTTAAATAAAGCTCTTAATAGCTTAAGACCAACCTTAATCGATTAGGGTAGGGATATTTAATCAATTACCATGTGTTAATCGATTTTTCTAATCAATTAAGACCTTTAATCAATTACATTGATTGATTTCATGAGCCATTATACTCATGGGAATCACCTTAATTATTGATTGACCTAATCGATTAGGGTGACTTAATCGATTGCCCTAATCGATTCCCATTTCTAAATTTCTGAAATAAATTCGGTCCAAATTTTTTAAAAATCCAATAATTTTATAAAACTTTAAAAATCATGAAAATTTATGTAAACATTATTTATGTCATATACTATTATGAAAAGATAGTTTTCTAAAAAAATACTTTCCATTTTCAAATATTGACACAAAGTTAGAAACTCTTGAAAACTTTAATGTTTCTTCTAAATTTATGTCTAACTATACAATAGTGATGTTGGTGCAATTTGCACTAATGATTTAACTCATATTTTGATGAATGACAAGGGGATTAAAATTAGAGTGTTGTGTGATCTAATTATTTTACTAAGTGTTCAGGAGTTGATGGGTCTGAAGGACCTGACACGAGGTTGAAATCTAGCTAGGTCTGTGGGACTTGATAGCTGATACAAAGTACAGATAGGTCCATTGGACTCGATATCTTGCGAAAAGTTTAGTTGGGTCAGTGGGACTTGATAATCAGTCGAAGTCCAGTTGGATTTGTGGACCTAACAACAGATAGGAAGACCTGGTGGGTCAAAGACAAAGTCAAACGACTGTAGTTGATAAATGGAGATAAGCAACTGGAGGAGAGATCCAATGAGGATGCATTCTCGGTTGAGGGAACTGTAGGTGTCGGTCCATCTTAGGTCAATTTGGAAAACCTAAGTTGAGACCTTGACTAGATCCTGGTCTCGAGGAGATGGGATCTAATTACTACTACTATCCTTCTATATTGTGCTAACTCCACCTATGATAACCGGTCATGGCTGGTCCCAAGCCCAGATAAAGGAGGAGGGTTGCGTTAGGTTGCCAACCAGCGTCAAACTATGACAAATATTCAATGAATGAATCCATGAAACTATTGTGCTAATGCTAGGTTGTTCCTCGGAAGGAACACGTTGTAGGGTCCGATTGTAATGTCTCGGCAATGACCGCTACATCTCCAGAACTCGGGTGTAGTGATAAATATGCAAGAGTTCGCGTTACAGGGTCCGACTGTAACGTCTCAGCAAGGATCGCTACATCTCCATGAGAACTTGGGTGTTGTGTTAAATAGGCAAAAGTTCTCACACTATAGGTTAGATAAGAACAAATATGATAGAAAAACTAATAATCTAAGATTTGGAACATGGAATATAGGAACTCTCACTGGTAAATCAATGGAGGTAGTAGATATGATGATTAGGAGCAAAATTAGTATTTTGTGTGTACAAGAGACAAAATGGATAGGCGAGAAGGCAAAGGTGATAGAGAACTCGGGTTTTAAGTTATGGTACACTGGAAAGAGTAAAGCAAGAAATGGAGTGGGTATCATTGTGGATAGTTTGTTAAAGGATGAAGTTGTAGGAGTAGTTAGAAAAGGGGATAGAATTATAGCCCTTAAGATAATAGTGGCGAAAGAAACTATGAACATAATTAGCGTATATGCACCACAAGTAGGATTAGATGAAGCAACCAAATCAAGGTTTTGGGAGGACTTAGATGAAATATTACAAAATATTCCACCAAATGAAATGATTTTAATAGGAGGTGATCTAAATGGGCATGTCGGAATGAAAAATGAGGAATATGAGAAAGTACATAGGAGTTATGGGTTTGGAACGAGGAATGAGGAAGGGAAACTATATTAGATTTTGCGATAGCATATGACCTTATATTAGCTAATACATTTTTTAAGAAAAGATAATAATACTTAGTCACATTCAAAAGTGGGAATAATAAATCGCAAATTGACTTTCTTATGGTTAGGAAGAAGGATAGAAAGATTTGTAAAGATTGCAAAGTCATCCCTGAAGAAAGCTTAACTACCCAACAAAGGGTAGTAGTGTTGGATATACGCCTCAAATATAGTATCAATAGAAAGAAAATATATACAATTCCTAGAATTAAGTGGTGGAAGTTAAAGAATGGGAAACAAAATATATTTAAGGAGAAGGTAGAAGTACAAGCATTAGGTGAAATATACGATGACTCTAATACAACATGGGATAAGATGGTATCAAAGTTGAAAATAGTAGCTAAGAGTGTACTCGGTGAGTCAAAGGGACATGCACCACTAAGTAAAGAATCTTGGTGGTGGAATGAGAAAGTACAATAGAAAGTGAAGGAAAAACGAATAGCTTATAAGGAATTATATATTTGTAAGATCGAGGAAAACTTAAAAAAATATACAATAGCCAAGAAAGAAGCTAAGAAAGTAGTGAGTGAAGCAAAAAATGAAACTTTTGAACGCTTATATAAAAAATTGGATATCAAAGAAGGTGAAAGAGACATTTATAGAATATCTAAAGTGAGAGAAAGAAAAACAAGAGATCCTTGCCAAATAAAATGTATTAAAGATGAATGTAATAGGGTATTAGTAAATGATGGAGAAATAAAAGAGCGGTGGAAGAGGTATTTTCATCAACTTTTTAATGAAAGTTTAGGTGATCAACTTAACTTAGGTAATTTAATTAGGTCAAATGAGCATAGAAATTTTAATTTTTATCGTAGAATTCAAACTTCAGAAGTAAAATAAACTTTAAATGAGATGCACAATGGAAAAGCCATTGGACCGGATGATATTCCGATAGAGGTATGGAAGTGCTTAGGGAAACAAGGCATTGAATGGCTTACAAAATTATTTAACATGATATTGAAAACGAAAAGAATGCCTGATCAATGGAGGATAAGTACTCTAGTTCCCTTATATAAGAACAAGGGAGACATACAAAATTGTGCAAACTATAAGGGTATTAAACTAATGAGTCATACTATGAAACTTTGGAAAAAAGTAATAGAAAGAAGATTAAGGAAGAAGACCACAGTGACAGAAAATCAATTTGGGTTCATGCTTGGAAGGTTGACAATAGAAGCTATACATCTCCTTAGACAATTAATTGAAAAATATCGGGAGCAAAAACAAGATCTACACATGGTATTCATTGACTTAGAAAAAACTTATGATAGAGTCCCAAGAGAAATTATATGGAGAATTTTAGAAAAGAGATGTGTTAGCGTAACATATATTGAACTAATTAAGGATATCTATGAGGATGTAACGACCAGAGTAAAGACTTCAGGCGGAGTAACTGAAGCATTTCCAATAAAGATAGGGTTACATCAAGGATCAGCCCTAAGTCCCTATCTTTTTACACTAATTATGGACGAACTCACTGCACACATTCAAGACAGTACCATGGTGCATGTTGTTTGCAGATGATATTATTTTGGTAGATGAGACACGTGAAGGAGTAAATGCTAAGCTAGAATCTTGGAGGGAAACACTAGAAGGGAAAGGTTTTAAGCTTAGTAGATTAAAGACAGAATATATGGAATTTAAGTTTAGCAATATTAGAAGTAATGAAACAATTATTAAGATAGGAGAGGACGAGTTGCCCGGAACTGAGAGATTTAAATATTTAGGATCATTTTTACAAAATGATGGAGGGATTGAGAGAGATATCTTACATATAATACAAGTAGGATGAGTGAAATGAAGGGGAGCGTCGGGTGTTTTATGTGACCGTAAAGTACCTCTTAAACTTAAAGGTAAATTCTATAAAACCGCAGTTAGACCTGCTATGTTATATGGAGCTGAATGTTGGGCTATGACTCGAGCACATGAGCATAAGATGAGAGTTGCAGAGATGAGGATGTTAAGGTGGATGCGTGGGCATACGAAGATGGACAAAATAAGGAATGAGAGCATTACAGAGAAAATCGGAGTTGCATCTATTGAGGACAAACTCTGAGAGATACGTTTAAGATAGTACGGACATGTACTTAGACGACCAATAAATGCTCCAGTTAGGCGATGTGAAACTATGATAAACATGCATATCAAACGAGGAAGAGGACGACAAAAAAAGACTTGGTTAGCAACAATAAAACAAGATAAAATTTATTTAAATATAGATGATAATATAATAGGAGATAGTGCTCAATGGCGTAAAAGGATTCATACAGCCGACCCCACCTAGTGGGAAAAGGCTTGGTTGTTGTTGTTGTTGTATTTCTTGGACTAACCCTTTTTAGGGAAGAATGCTGGAAATATGGGAGTCCAGGCTCCCGGAAGGGATCCAGGCACCCAGACTCCGGGCACTCGGAGTTGGTCTGGGTGCCCGGACCAACCTCGCTCGGGCGGGCACTAGTCACCTAGGCGGTCTAGGCGCCCGGAGCTTGTCTAGGCTCCTAGACTAAAAAATTTATCCTGAACCTGAATTGGAGTGTATCAACTAGCCAAGCCCACATTAACGGTCCAGGCACCCGAAGGTGGATAAAACTTCATGGATGAAGTTTCGATGAGAGCTCGCCACGTTAATATGTTTCAGGTACCGGGAGGGGTTCCAAGCGCCCGGAATGGGCCTATATAAGAGCCTTCGACCAGCAACTTCAGGACTCCATCGGCTACAACTTTCATATTCAAGTGTTGCTTCAAAAAGACTGACGACACTGAAAGTCTGCTCCGAAGTTCAAAGAACAAAGACTCCTTCAATTTCCTCTCTGTTTGTTGGTAATAGTTTTATTTTCAGTTCTTATACTCAATCTTTGTAATCCATTTATGAACTGATAGTGATTGCCCAATAAAAGTGATTGACGATCATGAGCCTTGGAGTAAGAGTCGTCATAGGCTCCGAACTAAGTAAAATCATCTATGTCAGTAATAGTTTTTATTTTCTTTATTCCACTACGTAACTCGTTTAACTCTCAATTTTCGACGAACGCTATTCACTCTCCCCCCCCCCCCCCCCTCTAGCATATTACGGTCTTATAAGTGGTATTTAAGTGAGGTCACCCTGAATTGGTAAAACCACCAATCGAGCAGGAGGTTCCTTTTTGAAAGAAAATTATATATCGTATTTGATTAGAAATTATTCTTACACTTTTCATTTTTTCCCCTCCAAATTTTTCATTGAAAAATTTTCATTTTTCTTCCGTTTTTAAATTTTCATCGTTGGTCAGGACTGAGAAAATATCTAATTTGGTAAAATTTGTTATAATATTTTTTTAATTTTTAATTATTTTATTATTTGCTTTGAAATTGGTGCAACATCAATCGAGTTTTAATACATTTATTATCTTCCACACTGCTAATCCAATAGTCTTGGGATTTCTTTCTTCTTCTTCTTTGTGTGTAAGGTTCTTTAAATGACCCAAAACGAAGGATACAACATTGCTCGTCCTCCTCTCTTCAACGAAGATGACTTTCCATATTAGAAGAAGTAGATGGAAATCTATCTCAAGACATATCTCGACCAATGGTTCAACATCTACAAGGGATACAAGCCTCCAATCGACAACAATACTGGGATTTTGATGGACCTTGAAAACTAGACTTCAGAAATGAAAAATAAGGTGCAAACCAACTTTAAGGCATTGAACATGATCCAATTCAGACTCATAAAGGAGGAACTGAACCGAGTTGGCTCACACGAAAATACAAAGGACCTTTGGGATAAACTCATTGAATTATCTGAAGAACAAATGATGCAAAGGTAACCGAAAAGAATACACCTCTGAATAAATTACCTAACATCATAATGCATGAAGAAGAGAAGGTGACTTGGGATGAAGAATCAGATGTCGAAGATCGAAAGCATCATAACTACCTTGCGCTGATGGCAACCGGACTAGAATAAGAAAGTGACTCGGAACAAGACGATGAGTTTGAATACGAATCAAGCTATGAATCTGCACTTTTTTCTGAAGATTCAAATGAGGTATCTTCTATCCTAATAGCTAAAATTTTTAGAATAATTGCATGTCTAAATAAAAAATTAATAAAATCTGAAAAATAAAATGACACACTCCTAAAGGAAAATCAACACCTTAAGGAACAACTTAACTCCCAAACAAAAAACACTAACCCAACTCAAGTCAAAAGACTTGAGGAAGAAAACTCAAAATTTAAAACTAAAATAACCAAACTAAAATAATTATTAGAAAAATTTACATCCAGATCCAAGTACCTAGACATGATACTTGGATCTCAACGAGCTATATATAATAAATTCGAGCGCGGATACAAGTCTGGCTCGACTAACAAAACCTTCATATCTCTAGTCATTCAAACTAAGAATCAAACCAAAGCATGGGTTTCAAAAGCATGCCTAACCACGCAAGTAGGACTCAATCAATTTTATATACCTAAAAGTGAAATCATTACCTAAAACCAAATTTAACTAAAAATTCAAACCCAAACCTAAAATGTAAAATGAAATCAAATAAATTAAACTCAAATAGAAAAACTAAATTTAAATCAAATAATAACAAAGTTCATCTAATTTTAAGTTACAATCAAGTTTACTATAATTCTAAAACAAATCTACACAAACCTATAACTTAAACTCAAATTCAACAATTCAGGGGGGCACCAAATTAGTTGGCACCTCTAAAAATAATAATTTATCCAGCTGGGTACTTTAGGACTAACTTAAATAGGGACAAAAGTTTAACTTGACAAATAGCACTGGAGTGTTAGCTAGAGCCCTAGAGCCAATCATTTGATGATTGTATTTTAGACTTATTGTATCATATTCTATATAAATAAAGGCATTTGATTTTGGTTATTATACTTACTTGTATTGGTGCCAAATAAACTAAGTATAATAACGTCCTTGAGTAGAAGGTTCTTACCTATATCAATCGATTGGTTGAATCGATAGTGAGATGATATAGGGAACACTACTCTTAATCATTCATAGTCGAGTATTAACATTCAGGGACAATGTTAATGCAATAAGACTAGCATGTAGGTCAACTCGATGACTTGATCTCACAAGTCATGGATATAGAGATATCAAGTTGACACATGGGTATATATTAGAGAATGTATACTGAATGACCCGCCATGAGAAAGTATCATGGATCGTTATATGAGTATCATATACTTTCTCATGTGGCTATTAGTATGACTACTAGTCCTTAGACTTGAAGTCACCATGGTTCCCTACATAAGGAGTTATGTACTTTGGTTTCGTCAAACATCACCCGTAACTGGGTGGACTATAAAGGCGATTACTGGGTATGTAACAAATTATGCAGAGGGATGTGAGTGATGTAGATGGGATCTATCCCTCCTATATGACGGGAGAGACATCGGTATTCTTGATAGAGTGAGACCACGAAGTGCATGGCCATGTCCAAATGAGTCAATATGAGATATTGAGCTCATTTGATTTAGTGAGTCTACTTAGAGTTCAGAATTTAGATTGATCAGAGGATGACACGGTCTATGCTTCACATTGATCAATCTAGATGTCTAGGATAGAAGGATACTTGTCATATATTATGAGGAGTCACAATTAGTATTCACAAGGTGATTTTGGATCTCAACATTCTTGTAACATTGGGTAGTAATGATGTATTGCTAGATACCGCTCATTACTTATGCTCCTAAATGAGTTTATGGGCATTGCCAACGTTACAAGAACCTATAGGGTCACACACTAAGGACAATAAGATGGAGATTAGGTTCATATGATGAACCAAGAGGATTAGATTCATTTGATGAATCAAATTGGATTAAGAGTAATCCTAATTGGGCTTATTGAGTTAGACTCAAGTTGATTTATGTGTTTAATGAGTCTAATTTAGATTATGACTCATTGAATCAATTTAATTAAATGGATTAGATCCATTATATTAAGTTGGCTTGAATCAAATGGTTGGATTAAATCAACCATGGGAGAGATTTGGTCAAGTTTGACTTGACTATTTGCCACATCATTAGTGATTTGGCATTAGAAGGACTAATGATGATGTGCCACATCATCAAAGTGTGCTACCTCATGGGAGTTACAATGCCATTCTCTTTAATGGCTACATTTAATGAGAATGTGGGTTACATCTTGGAAATGTGGCTGGCCACTTATGGGATTGAATGGGATTCATTTTCATTCAAGCCATTTGGTAACTCCATCTTCTTCCTCTCAAGCTCTCCCTCTCCCTCTTCTCCTCTCTTGCCGTGACCTATCAAGGTGCTAGCACACCTTCGTTTAGGTTTTTCTCCACCTAATTAGTTCGTGTGGATACTTCTAGAGGAGTATCTATTTTGATACTCTTGAGATCCGACACCGTTTGGACGAGCGGGAACGCGAAGGGCTTCGCTTCAAAGGTATAACCTTTTTCCATGTAGATCTAGGAGTAGATCTCGATATAAACTCGTATTCGTAGTTTTTGAAATTTTTTTCTTTGCACGGAACCGTTGCCTTTGGGGCTTTCAGGATTTTCGCGACGCGAAAACGCGGTTTTTGCGGCCCGAAAAACCCAATAGTGGTATCAGAGCCACGTGCGAAGATGAATACGAGTTTATTTTGTGTTTTATGAAAACTTTTAAGTTCTGTAATATTCTGTAAATTTAGGTTTTTTATAGTTTTTATGTGTAATTTTCTCGTAGAAGCGAAGCACAAATGTTTCGACGCTTGTAGGCTTCCACTACTGGGAAGATTTTTCCAAAACGGCCAAGTTTCGCCCCAAAACTTTTTGGGATAGTGGGCTAAGGCGCTGTTAGATCGCAATGGAACCCTCACGATGGTTAGATCGCGGGTAGGGGCGCTGCCTCTGGCCCCGCAAGGGGATTCGTTCCGTGATTGCGCCCGAAAACAGCTAAACGGAACCGTCGGGAAATTGTACTCGTAAAAATTATAAAAATTATAGAAAAATTACATAAAATTATGGAAATATATAATTTTGAATTTTATATTATTTTTGTGATAGTCATGGCCCAAAGACCCAATTTGATTGGATAATTCGTGTTGTAATTCATAATACGGCCTGCGTGCTGTGATGTGATGTGCGTGTTGTATTTTATTTTTTTTCGCGACCTTCGCGTCGTGCCTTTCTCTTTTATTATTGTTGTAAATTAGATTTAGACTCGAATGTAACTCAAGTTTCAAAATGTAATGTAAATTTTGAAGCGGTGGAAGGTCCACTTGAGACGGAGTTACGAGGAGGGAGCGAGCAACACGAGGTGGTCAAAGGAAGGAGCTTGAGAAGCTGTTGACCTTAGGTTGACCATCTAATCTTCTCATTGGCATGAGAATATTGTAGTAGGGCCATGACATAATCACAAAATTATTTAATTAATTGCTTTTGTGTGTATGTGATGCATGCTAGTTAATTAAGTAATTAATTAGTGCCTAACGATTAGATTAGATCTAAGTCGTGCACATGATGCACCCTTCGATTAGATTAGATCTATCGAGTATATGATACGCATCATCGTTTAGATTAGATCTAAATCACGGCAACTCATAATGCCTACCATGCCGTGATACCTACCACTACCTCGATCGCATGTTGTTGTTGAATCTGCCAAAGCAGAGCAACACATACTATCTTGGTAGGGTACAGAGGGACAATTTTGGTCCCGCCTATCAACGCATGGGTGAGTACAACTCAATTAGATTGAGTAACTAGTGAACTTAATTGGATCGAGTTTAACTATAGGCATTATCCAATGGTTGGTAGATAGGTCAAAATCACGTTTATATTAACTCTTGGGCGTATTAGCCAAAGCTAACTCGAGTTTTAATATAAATGCGGATTTTTATTCTATAAACAAGAGTTGCATAGAGATGTAATTGGTAATCATTACCTACCGATCATACTAAGTCTTGGGCGTATTAGCCAAAGCTAACTCAAGGGTTAGTATGATGTGGATCTTGTCCCACATAAATTATAGAATTCAGTGGGAGCATCATTTAGTTAAAGGCCTAATTAAATGATTAAGAATATGATACTTATTTCTGCATTTATTTCTGTTGTAGATTACCATAACGTCGAATACGAACACCTTCTCCCTGCGATCTGTCCTCGGGAAGGACAAGCTCAACAGAGAGAACTTCCTGGACTGGTACAGGAACTTGAGAATAGTTCTCACCCAAGAACGTAAACTGTACGTTCTGGAGTAGCCTATTCCGGAGGCTCCTCTTGCCACTGCCCCGCGAGCTGACCAAGATGCTTTCAAGAAGCATCAAGATGACGCATTAGATGTGTCTTGTCTAATGCTCGCGACCATAAACTCTGAGCTTCAGAAGCAACACGAGTTAATGGGCGCTTACGATATGGTTGAACATCTTCGTCAACTGTATCAAGGTCAAGCGAGGCATGAGAGATTTGAGATCTCAAGGGCATTGTTTCAGTGCAAGATGTCAGACGGGGCTCCTGTAGGCTCATATGTACTCAAAATGATTGGGTATATAGAGAACTTACAAAGGTTGGGGTTCCCACTTGGCCAAGAGCTGGCCACTGACCTGATCTTGCAATCCTTGCTGGATAGCTACAGTCAATTCGTTATAAATTACAATATGAACGAGATTGACAAGTCACTGCCCGAGCTGCTGAGCTGAACCTTAAGAAGGCTAAGCCCAACACTGTTCTGATGGTTCAGAAACATAAGGGCAAGGGCAAGCCCAAAGGCAAGGGAAAGTCCCAAGCCAAGGGCAAAGGCAAGGCACTGAAGCCTAAAGGAGGGGTCGCCAAGGATGCTACTTGCTTCCACTGCGGTCAGACCGGGCACTGGAAGAGGAACTGCAAGGTATACTTGGAGGATCTTAAGAAGAAGCGAAGTGAGACTTCCACTTCAGGTATATATGTTATAGAAGTAATTCTATCTATTTCTACATCATGGGTATTAGATACTGGATGTGCTTCTCACATTTGTACTGATGTGCAGGCGCTGAGAAATAGCAGGGCATTGACAAAGGGCGAGGTGAACCTACGAGTAGGTAATGGAGCACGGGTTGCTGCTGTTGCTATAGGGACTTACTTTCTATCTCTGCCCTCTGGGCTTGTACTAGAGTTAGTCGATTGTTGTTATGTGCCTGCATTAACTAAGAACATTATATCAGTTTCTTGTTTGGACAAGAAAGGTTTCTCGTTTACAATAAAGAACAAATGTTATTCCATCTATTTAAATGATATGTTCTATTGTAGTGCACCTCTGATAAACGGACTCTATATTCTAGACCTTGAGAGCCCTATCTATAACATAAATACCAAGAGGTTCAAGTCAAATGACATGAACCAAACCTACCTCTGGCACTGTCGCTTAGGTCATATAAATGACAAGCGCTTATCCCAACTCCATAAGGATGGTTTGCTGGACTCATTTGATTTTGAATCATATGAGATATGCGAGTCATGCCTACGAGGCAAGATGACCAAAACTCTATTTAGTCGGCACAGCGAGAGAGCGACTGATTTGTTAGGACTTATACATAGTGATGTATGTGGCCCTTTCAATGTCATTGCTAGAGGTGGTTATAGGTACTTCATCACATTTACTGATGACTTCAGTAGATATGGTTATGTGTACTTGATGACACATAAGTCTGAATCCTTTGAAAAGTTCAAAGAATTCAAGAATGAAGTACAGAACCAGCTTGGCAAGAGTATTAAGATACTTCGATCAGATCGAGGTGGAGAATACCTTAGCCATGAGTTTCGTGACTACCTAGCTGAGTGTGGGATTCTATCCCAACTCACTCCTCCTGGAAACACCACAGTGGAATGGTGTATCCGAAAGGAGGAATCATACCTTATTAGATATGGTACGATCTATGATGAGTCACACAGAACTTCCGACATACCTTTGGGGCTATGCTCTAGACACGACAACTTTTATACTCAACCGAGTTCCATCCAGGGTCGTGATAAAGACACCATATAGGATATGGACTGGGAGAGATGCCCAGGTCTCTTTCATGAGGATTTGGGGTTGTGAGGCTTACGTTCGACGTCAAGTCTCAGACAAGTTAGGACCCAACTTCGACAAGTGCTACTTTATTGGATATCCCAAAGAAACTAAGGGATATTACTTCTACATTTCCAGTCAGCACAAGGTAGTTGTGGCAAAGACTGGGGTCTTTCTAGAAAGGGACTTTGTTTCTAGAAAGACTAGTGGTAGCGCGTTTGATCTTGAAGAAGTTCAAGATGCGAACTATAGCACTAAAGCCTCGATGGAAGTTGAACTGGAACCACAAAATATTGTGGATGATGTTGTTCCACAAAGAGTTGAGGAACAACAACCAGTTCAAGTAGACATACCTCTTCGCAGGTCTGATAGGGTACGTCGTCAGCCTGAGAGATACTCATTTCTCTTGTCTGACCATGATGACGTTGTGCTCATAGAGGATGATATTACCACCTATCAGGAAGCTGTGATGAGACCAGATTCTGAGAAATGGCTAGAAGTCATGAGATCCGAGATGGAATCCATATACACCAACCAAGTATGGACTTTGGTTGATCCACCTGAAGGGGTAAAACCCATTGGGTGTAAGTGGGTCTTTAAGAGAAAGACTGACATGGATGGACTTATCTATAAGGGTCGCTTGGTAGCTAAAGGTTTCAAGCAGATTCATGGTATTGACTATGATGAAACCTTTTCTCCAGTAGCGATGTTTAAGTCCATTCGGATCATGCTTGCTATTGCAGCCTACCATGACTATGAGATATGCCAGATGGATGTCAAAACCGTGTTTCTGAATGGAAACCTACTCGAGGATGTGTACATGACACAACCTGAGGGTTTTGTAGATCCACAACATACTAGCAGAGTATGCAAGCTGCATAGGTCCATTTATGGACTAAAGCAAGCTTCTCAGAGCTAGAATCTTCGATTCGATGATGCAATCAAATAGTTTGGTTTCATCAAGAATGAAGATGAGCCTTGTGTCTACAAGAAGGTTGTAGGGGATATAGTTGTCTTCCTCATATTGTATGTGGATGACATACTACTCATTGGGAAGGACATCCCTATGCTTCAGTCTGTCAAGACTTGGCTAGGGAGTTGCTTCTCAATGAAGAACTTAGGTGAGGCATCCCGCATTCTAGGGATACAGATCTATAGAGATAGATCTAAGTGATTGCTTCGCCTAAGTCAGAGTACATACATTGACAAGGTACTCCTACGGTTTGCCATGCAGAACTGCAAGAAGGGATTTCTGCCGATGTCACATGGCGTGAGTCTTTGGAAGACTCAAAGTCCCTCTTCTAGAGAGGAGAGAGACCGCATGGATCAGATCCCTTATGCCTCAGCCATAGGATCGATAATATATGCCGTGCTATGTACTCGACCTAATGTCTCGTATGCTTTGAGCATGACGAGCAGATACCAGTCAGATCCAGGTGAAAGTCACTGGATAGCGGTCAAGAATATTCTTAAGTACTTAAGAAGGACTAAAGAATATTTATTGATATATGGAGGCGATGATGAGCTAGCTGTTAAGCGTTACAGTGATTCTAGCTTCCAGATCGACCAGGATGACTATAGATCACAGTCGGGGTTCGTATTTTGCATTAATGGTGGTGCTGTCAGCTGGAAGAGTTCGAAGCAAGACACAGTAGCTGATTCTGCAACAGAAGACGAGTACATTGTTGCATCAGAGGCAGCAAAGGAAGCAGTTTGGATTCGCAAGTTCATCACTGAACTTGGGGTGGTTCCTAGCATTGCTGACCCCATTGAGCTCTATTGTGACAACAATGGAGCTATAGCACAGGCGAAGGAACCTTTCTCACACCTGCGGACCAAACACATACTATGACGCTTCCATCTCATTCGAGAGATCATTGAGAGAGGAGATGTGATGATTTGCAGAGTACCTACAGAGGCTAACATCGCAGATCCCTTGACCAAGGCTTTGGCATAGAGGAAGCATGATGGTCACACTAGGTCATTGGGGCTTAGAGCCTACACTGATTGGCACTAGTGCTAGTGGAAGATTATTAGCTAGAGCCCTAGAGCCAATCATTTGATGATTGTATTTTAGACTTGTTGTATCATATTCTATATAAATAAAGGCATTTGATTTTGGTTATTATACTTACTTGTATTGGTGCCAAATAAACTAAGTATAATAACGTCCTTGAGTAGAAGGTTCTTACCTATATCAATCGATTGGTTGAATCGATAGTGAGATGATATAGGGAACACTACTCTTAATCATTCCTAGTCGAGTATTAACATTCAGGGACAATGTTAATGCAATAAGACTAGCATGTAGGTCAACTCGATGACTTGATCTCACAAGTCATGGATCTAGAGATATCAAGTTGACACATGGGTATACATTAGAGAATGTATACTGAATGACCCGCCATGAGAAAGTATCATGGATCGTTATATGAGTGTCATATACTTTCTCATGTGGCTATTAGTATGACTACTAGTACTTAGACCTGAAGTCACCATGGTTCCCTACATAAGGAGTTATGTACTTTGGTTTCGTCAAACGTCACCCGTAACTGGGTGGACTATAAAGGCGATTACTGGGTATGTAACAAATTATGCGCAGGGATGCGAGTGATGTAGATGGGATCTATTCCTCCTATATGACGGGAGAGACATCGGTATTCTTGATAGAGTAAGACCACGAAGTGCATGGCCATGCCCAAATGAGTCAATATGAGATATTGAGCTCATTTGATTTAGTGAGTCTACTTGGAGTTTAGGATTTAGATTGATCAGAGGATGACACGGTCTATGCCTCACATTGATCAATCTAGATGTCTAGGATAGAAGGACACTTGTCATATATTGTGAGGAGTCACAATTAGTAGTCACAAGGTGATGTTGGATCTCAACATTCTTGTAACATTGGGTAGTAATGATGTGTTGCTAGATACCGCTCATTACTTATGCTCCTAAATGGGTTTAGGGGCTTTGCCAACGTTAAAAGAACCTATAAGGTCACACACTAAGGACAATTAGATGGAGATTAGGTTCATATGATGAACCAAGAGGATTAGATTCATTTGATGAATCAAATTGGATTAAGAGTAATCCTAATTGGGCTTATTAAGTTAGACTCAAGTTGATTCATGTGTTTAATGAGTCTAATTTAGATTATGACTCATTGAATCAATTTAATTAAATGGATTAGATCCATTATATTAAGTTGGCTTGAATCAAATGGTTGGATTAGGTCAACCATGGGAGAGATTTGGTCAAGTTTGACTTGACTTGAGGAGAAGAGGAAGAGTCAAGTTTGACTTGACTATTTGCCACATCATTAGTGATTTGGCATTAGAAGGACTAATGATGATGTGCCACATCATCAAAGTGTGCCACCTCATGGGAGTTACAATGCCAATCTCTTTAATGGCTGCATTTAATGAGAATGGGGGTTACATCTTGGAAATGTGGCTGGCCACTTATGGGATTGAATGGGATTCATTTTCATTCAAGCCATTTGGTAACTCCATCTTCTTCCTCTCAAGCTCTCCCTCTCCCTCTTCTCCTCTCTTGCCGTGACCTATCAAGGTGCTAGCACACCTTCGTTTAGGTTTTTCTCCACCTAATTAGTTCGTGTGGATACTTCTAGAGGAGTATCTATTTTGATACTCTTGAGATCCGACACCATTTGGACGAGCGGGAACGCGAAGGGCTTCGCTTCAAAGGTATAACCCTTGTTCCATGTAGATCTAGGAGTAGATCTCGGTAGAAACTCATATTCGTAGTTTTTGAAATTTTTTTCTTTGCACGGATCCGTTGGCTTTGGGGGCTTTTGGGGTTTCCGCGACACTAAAACGCGGTTTTCGCGACCCGAAAAACCCAACATGGAGAAGTTTTAGATGATAGTAGGTTTGGAAAACTATATCTATACATGTCTCGAAAAATATGACTTCGACCTGGTGCATTTGGCTTAGTGAAACTAACTGAAGTTGTCCCTTACTAATCCTAGTCAGTTAGACCAAAGTTTTATACTAAGTTCAGTGAATAGGACTATTTGGAAAATTTCAAAGGAGTGGTTACTCTAATGATGTTCAGATGACTCACTACATCTTAGTAATTTATCCAAAGAATGTCTGTTTGTTAAATCCAAAGCTAAACTTGAATCTAACATAAGTTAAACCAAACCTTGAAATTTAACTTAACTCATCTCACAAAATTATAGGATTCCTTGATTGAAAATATAGTTTGGGTGAGATGAATAAGGATTAAAGTAAATTAAAATAAATTAAAATTAAAATATATTAAAATTGAATTAAAATAAATTAAATTATAATCAAGTTTACACTTGAGCTAAAAGTTTGTTTCTTCTAATTATTTTTAGTAATCTAAAGAGATATTGGACAGTGGTTGCCCCCGATACATGATTGGGGTTCAAACCATGTTCACAAAGTTAACCTTTAAAAGACTAGAAACTGTTACTTTTGGAAATAACGACAAACTGAAGGTAATTAGAATAGGTAATATTGAATTAGAATCTAATTTCATTATTAATAACGTAGTCTTTATTAAAAATTTCAAATTTAACATACTCAGTGTTAGTCAATTGTGTGACTCAGAATATAAGGTTATGTTTACATCCACTGAATACTTAATAAACTTATCAAAGACCCTATAATAAAATTAAAATGACTTAGAAATAATAACATTTATACAATTAACTTAGCCAGGTCCTCACTTAAGTATCACTTGACACAAAAAGAGGAAACCTGGCTGTGGCACAGGAGAATTTCCTACACTAATTTTAGAAACCTCACCAAACTAAATGGCTTAATTAGAGGACTACCAAGACTACCTAACTTAGAATCAATAATTTGTAATATTTGTCAATAAGGAAAATAGACCAAATCAACCCACAAACCAACTAATCAGATTCAAACCAACTCAATACTTGAATTATTACACATATTTTTTGACTCACATGGGATTAAATCGATTAATAGAAATTTATACTGTCTAATAATAATTGATAATTACTCAAGATTCACTTGGATAAAATTCTTAAAAAATAAAGATAAAATATTTAGTAATTTTTGTAAATAAATTTGAAATAAAAAAGACTCAAAAAAAAAAGGAGTGATAACGGTGGAGAATTCAAAAACCATATATTTATTAAATTCTACTTAGAAAATGGGTACCATCAAGAATTCTAATGTCCTAATACACCTCAACAAAATAGAATAATGGAAAAAAAATAAAACTCTCCAAGAAGCCACAAGAACAATGCTTAATGAGCACTAATTACCAAAATATTTCTCGGCAAAAACTGTTAGTACAGCCTGCCATGTACAAATAGTACAACAATAAATAAAAAATAATAATAAACCTCATTTGAAATTTACTATAATAAAGTACCAAATATTAAATACTTTAAGGTATTTAGATGTTTTGTTTACATATTAAATATAAGAGAATACTTAGTAAAATTTAGCTCAAAAGAAGAAAATAGAATCTTTGTAGGGTATTCCCTAAACAGTAGAGGATATAGAGTTTATAATAAAATTACTCTAGGAATTGAGGAAACAACCAATATAAAATTTGACAAAATTACTAAAGAATCTAACTCAACTCAACCTCAATATCAACTATGTTGGTAATTAGCCCTAAGAGCCAATCATGAGATGATTAGGCCTTTTGTTTACTAATTGAGTTAGACTCAAATGAACCCACTCATTGGATTGAGTTCAATCCGAATTAGACAAATTGGATTGATGGGTTACACTCAATGGGTTAGACTTATTGGGTTATTGGATTAATGGTTAATCTAATATAATAATCCAACCCATTAAGAGGAATACAAAGAGACAAAAAACTCTTCATATTCTTTGGATGAATATAAATAGGTTTTTGGTGAGATTTTTCATGAGATGAGATGGGTGTCTCTTGATCTTCCTCCTCCTTCTTCCTCCTTCTTCCATGGGCGAACCATACTTCTTGCTAGCATAAGAAGATGGTTCTTCTCCGAAGGCTTCATCCGTGGGACGAACAAAGGATATGTTCGTGTGGATACCATAGAGGCGTGGACACTTGAACGCGCTGAGATTTGTATCCAAAGAAAAGGTTGCTGTCGGGATTGCGAAGGGCACGCAATAATGGTATAATCCTATCATGTAGCTTAGCATAGATTATTGCCATGAAAATGTTTCTTCCCTTCGCATGGATCCGTTGGATAAGTGGATCTAGTATTTTTCCGCTGCGTTTTCGCATCTTTGGGCGTGCTAGATCCCTACAGTGGTATCAGAACCACTTGCGAAGGGCTATGCTGAGTTAGAATTTTTATATATGATATAGAAATTACTTGATAGGGTTTACTGTGATTTGCAAAAGGAATTATGAGTCTCGGCCAAGCAAGGTTTCAGCCAAGAGAGTGAATCTTAGCCAGACTATGAGTCTTGGCCAGATTTTGTGTCTCAGCCAAATTCTAAGCCTTGACCGAAATGGGTGTTTTGTTGGGAACAAAGCATAGTTGGTGTGTGACCAGCAAGGTCTCGGCCAGGGGTGTTTTGTTAGGAACAAAACATAGTTGGTGTGTGACCAACGAGGTCTCGACCAGAGGTGTTTTGTTTAGAACAAAACATAGTTGGTATTATGGGTAGTAGGGTCTCGGGTAAAGCAACAACTCATAAAATGAGTATGCAAAATAAATTTTGCTTCGGGGGCGCTGCGACTCATAATTTGTTTGCTGAAATCATAGTAAATTTTATGTCATAAAATATTATGAATAGATATGACATGGTGCATGGTTATGACCCTTTAACCCCAATGTGATTGGATGTGTGTAATGTTGTAATTCATAATACGGCCTGCGTGTCGTGCCTTCATCCCTTTTATTCTTGTTGTAATTAGATTACACTCGAATGTAACTCGAGTTTTCTTTAGATTTTGTAATGTACAAAATTAGAAAGAGTTAGTCTTCTGGAAGACGGGTGAAAAGGAAGGAAGGACAACAATGTAACACCCACGAAATTATAAGATAAGTATATGGGTGTTATTTTCTTGGAGCATAAAGATAAAAAGAATAAGAGAAAAAGGAAAAATAGAAAGCAAAATAGAATAAGAAGAGGTGAGGTCAAGGATTGAACCTTGAACATCCCACAAGTAATAGAGTTAAATTAGTGAATTGCAACCACTAGAGTAATGAATGATAAGTGAATAAAAGAGAATGGAAATGGTAGTTAAAGGAGAGAAGATGGTTAAGTAAAAGAGCAAGAGAAAACCAAGTTGCTTACCTTCTCTTCCTCTTGGTTAAGAGAAGAAGCAAGCAAAAGATAAATGGCCTACTTCCCTCCCTCTCTCTATTTTCATGGGATTAAAGGAATGAGGGAAAAGAGGAGTTGAGGGAATGAATGAAGACATGCTTCATTTACATAGGAATAAATAGGATTGGGAGAAGAAAAGCAAGGGATTTAATTCTTCTTCTTCCTCCTTCCTTCTCCTTCTTCATTCTCCACCGAAACCAAGAGCCCTCCCTCTCCTTATTCCAAAAGCTAAGCTAAGTTTCCTTTCCAAGAAAACTAATTTACGAGAAAAAGCCTTCAAGATTTACCCCTTCCAAGCAAGAGAAACAAAAGGAAGTGCAAGAAGAAGAAACTCTCTACTTCCTTTGCACCTAGGGTACCTTTTTCCTTAAGAAAAACCACAAGCGAAAGGAGGTAAGTTTCACCTCACCTGTGGTACAATAGCTTATGTATTTTCTATGAGATTAGGTTGCCTAAAAACCTAAGATACCTTCATGGAACTTTCGGCCAAAAAAAAAAAAAGAGAAAAGGACCTAGGAAATGTAAAGATCCAAGTTTGACATGCTTAATATGTTTATTGTAACATGTATCTTATGGTAGGGAATTTATCTAATGTTTATATGTTAAGATGTT
Source organism: Zingiber officinale (assembly GCF_018446385.1). NCBI lineage: Eukaryota > Viridiplantae > Streptophyta > Magnoliopsida > Zingiberales > Zingiberaceae > Zingiber > Zingiber officinale. The sequence goes on from NC_055992.1 coordinate 69,263,907, forward strand.
TGGTTAGAACTTAGAATCATATCCCTAGACTCTCGGGCAAGCATGAATAAAGGAAATAGGTAAGTTAAGACTCAAACCAAGCATGCTCCTTTTTGTTTTATGATATGTACCTTAAGATGAGAAAGTTGTTAACATGATATGCTCATGCTTGTATGTTGATTAGAATTTTATTTCATGCTCATGAACATTCGGCCATGGTAGGTTTTAGGGTCTAGAAGGACTTTAAACCTAAATTAAGCATGCCATGATGTTCCTTAAGACAAGATATGTAGTTAACATGATATGCTCATGCTTGTATGTTGATTAGAATTTTATTCCATGCTCATGAATATTCGGCCATGGTAGGTTTTAGAGCCTAGGAGAACTTTAAACCTAAACTAAGCATGCCATGATGTTCCTTAAGACAAAAATATGAAGTTAACATGACATGCTCATGCTTGTAGGGTAGATTAGAACTTTTCATGCTTTATGAACTTTCGGCCACAACTAGTTTAAAGGCCTAGGAAACTAAGAACCCAACCTAACTATGCTTATGATGTTCCTTGTAATAAATGCTATGAAATTGGTTTAGGGTTTTTTTTCATGCTTTTATGCCACATGAAACCTAGTCCCATGATTAACAAGTTTCGGCCATGGTAGGTTTATAAGCTTAGGATACCTTGAACCTAAACTAAACATGCTTATGTTGTTTCTCATGATGTATCATATGATGTTAGTTTAGAGTTCACATGCTTGTATATGAAATTTTCTAGCAAATGGGATACTTGATGATATTCGGCCATGATGGGTTTATAGACTTAGAAAACCTAGAACCTAAACTAAACATGCTTATGTTGTTTCTCATGATGTATGATAGGATGTTAGTTTAGAGTTCACATGCTTGTATATTGATTTTCAAGCAAATGAGATGCTTGATGATATTCGGCCATGATGAGTTTACAAGCTTAGAAAACCTAGAACCTGAACTAAATATGCTTATGATGGTCCTCATGATTTATGATATGATATTGGTTTAGGGTTCACATGCTTGTATGTTGTTTTTTTTACCCAATGTAATGCTTGATAAGATTCGGCCATGACAAGATTTCTAAGCTTAGGAAACCTAGAACCTAAACTAAGCATGCTCATGATGTTCCTTGTGATACATGAATATTGGTTTAGGGTTCACATGCTGGTATGTTGATTTTTAACCTAAGTCACAACTATATGTTTCGGCCACTATATGATATTAGGGTTAGAGACCTAAATATGATTCCCTTGTGTCTCACATGCAATGTTCATGATATGATAAGAGCTTGCTATGCTTCTATGTTTAATTATGTATGCTTATGATCTATGCATGTTGATAACCCTTATGATGTGCTGTGTGCCCAAATTATGCATGCTATTTATGATGAGTTGTGTGCCAAATTATGTATGCTTTTATGATGAGCTGTGTACCCAAACTATGCATGTATTTATGATGTGCTGTGTGCCCAAATTATGCATGCTATTATGATGAGCTGTGTGCCCAAATCTTGTATGATATGATACGTTAAGAAATATGATATGCATGAGATAATAAGAACCACGATATGTATGTCATGCTACTTTACTTTATATGACTTGTACCAAGGGTGGGCTCCATAAGCGCCCCGGGGTTGATGGACTAAGAAACAGACCTCATAAGGGATGGGCTCCTAAGTGCCCCTAGGTCGATGGACTAAGAAACAGACCTAGTATGTATGCCTTGTAGGGTTCGAGACTTGCTACCTTGGACCTACATAGGACGCGCGCATTTATGTATGTGGTACAAGCCAGGGCCCTAATCATGTTGAGATTATGTTTAAGTATGTATGTAATAAGTTTTCAAAAGATAAGTTGCATATATTTTTGATGATACATGTTTTTGAATGTCATCTCGCATAATACCTATGACTATGTTACGATATGCCAGGATGCACTTTATGATTATGTTATGATATGCCATGATACTACGATTATGTTATGTTATGTTAGGATGCACTTTATGATTATGTTATGATATGCCATGATACTACGATTATGTTATGTTATGCTAGGATGCACTTTATGATATGCCATGATACCTTACGATTATGTGACGATATGATGCTTCTATACATGATATGATGAGTTGTCTTTATGCTTTATGCCTTATGAATATGCTATGCTTTACGGTTTTTGTGAGTAGGAAAGATCTTACTGAGCCTTGTGTGCTCATAGCTTACTTTCCTTGTACCACAGATAAAGACAAGGAATGGATGTACTAAGGGAGCAGCAGGAGGGGCAAGAAGGACGTGTGTAGTAGTGGCTAGGCTAAAAGAGAAAAACCTGCTTTTATCTAATAAGAATTATGCTTATGTTGTTCCTTCATGACTCCATGACATTTCATCATGCTTATTAGTATTATGGATTTAATTTATGTTAAGTATGCTATGTGACTTTATATGATAGGTAGTTAGTGATGATGATTTGAAAAGAAAAAAAATATATATACTATAAACGAGACTTCCGCTGTTTTAAGTAGAAAAGATTATTAACAAGTAAGTAAGTAAGATAAGATAAGAAGAAAAAGAAAAGTAACCTCCGTCAGCTTGAGCAGGAAGGGGCGAGGCGTTACAGTTTGGTATCAGAGCCAGGTTTAGCCTTTTAACTACACACATGTCAAGCCTCCATCCTGCTGCTCCAAGTAAGAATCTATATGCTTAATTTAATTCTTCTATGATGCTTTAATATTATGCATGATTACTTAATCTTTGATGATGATAAGTCACAGTTCTAGTTTAGGTATGCATGATGGTAGAATAAGAATGATAATGATCTTATGTTAGCCTGGATAGAAATAATGATAATTTATTGTCATTTAATGAAGATAAGCATGACTAGGAGACGTACTACCCGAGTAGACGAGACAGTAACTCCACCATATCTGACCCAGGTAGTTACTGACCTCCAGCGTCAGATCACGAAGCAACAACAGCTGATCACGACTTTGATGGGTCAGTAAGAAAATCCTGCCACCCCGCCAGTAAATCAGAATGCAGTGCCCGTCATCCCAGTAGTTGCACCAGTACCACCAATAGCCCCTGTCCCAGTGGTCCGACAGGAGACCTACTTGATACAGTGGCTAAGGCTGAAGCTGGAAAACTTCTCAGGTACTTGTGAGCCATGGGACGCCCAGACCTGGTTCAAGACAGTGGAAAGCATAGTGGAATTACTGGACTGGCCCGTATCGGAAAAGATCAAATGTGTATCATTTTGCTTTTCCGGAGACGCAAGAATGTGGTGGGAAAGAGTGAAGGCAAAGAGATAGATTAATCTGATGAACTGGACAGACTTCGAGACAGAGTTCTTCGAAGAGTTCTTCCATATGCAAGTGATGAACTGGCATTATGACGAGTTCACCGAGTTTCGGCAAGGTGACCTATCAGTGAACGAAGCAGTAAAGCGCTTCAACCGTCTGGCACGCCTATGTCTAGAGTTGGTTCGCACAGAAAAAGAAAGGGTCAGACTGATGCTGAAGATGCTTAGACCCGAGATAGCACTAAACGTGGCCGGCGAAATTAATAGACCGCAGACTACAGAATAATTGGTCAGCAGTGCCCTGATTTAGAATTCAGTGGGAGAATCATTTAATTAAAGGCCTAATTAAATGATCTGAGTATGATACTTCTCTGCATTTTATTGTTGTAGACCACCATGTCGTCTAGTAAGTAGAAGACACTATCTCTGCGATCTGCCCTTGATAAGAATAAGCTCAATGGAGCTAATTTCTAGACTGGTATAGAAACATAAGAATAGTTCTCAAGAGAGAAAGAAAACTGTATGTCCTAGAGCAGCCTATTCCTGAAGTGCCCCTGCTACTGCCACTAGAGCTGATAGGGATACTTACAAGCATCAAGATGATGCATTAGATGTATCATGCCTTATGCTCTCCACCATGAACTCTGAGCTTCAGAAGCAACATGAGAACATGGATGCTTATGATATGGTTAAATACCTTAGAAAACTCTATCAAGGACAAGCAAGGCATGAGAGATTTGAGATCTCTAAAGCACTGTTTCAATGCAAACTGTAAGACGGAAGTGTCGTAGGGCATATGTGCTCAAAATGATTGGTAATGTGGAGAATCTACAAAGGTTGGGATTCCCACTAGGCTAAGAATTGGCCACTGATCTTATCTTGCAATCATTGCCTAATAGCTATAGTTAACTGTCATGAACTGCAACATGAATGAAATTGATAAACCGCTGCCTAAGCTGTTGAGCATGTTGAGAACTGTTGAACTCAACCTTAAGAAGGCAAAGCCTAGTACCATTTTGATGGTGTATAAGGGAAAAGGCAAGTGGAAGCCTAAAGGTAAGGGTAAGACCCAAGCCAAAGGAAAGGGCAAGACTCATGCACTGAAACCCAAAGGTGGGGTTGCTAAGGAAGGAACCTGCTTCCACTGTGGTGAGACCGGACACTGGAAGAGGAACTGTAAGGTATACCTAGAGGAACTGAAAAAGGAAGAGAAGTGAGACTTCTGCCTAAGGTATATATGTTATAGAAATCAATCTATCTATTTCTTCTTCATGGGTATTAGATACCAGATGTGCGTCTCACATTTGTACGAATGTGCAGGGGTTGAGAAATAGTAGAGTGTTGACAAAGGGCGAAGTGGACCTACGAGTAGGCAATGGTGCAAGAGTTGCTGTTGTCGCTGTAGGAACATATTCCTTATGTTTGCCTACTGGGCTTGTTTTAGAACTTAAAGAGTGCTGCTATGTGCCTACCTTGACCAAGAACATTATCTCTGTTTCTTGTTTGGACAAGAAAGGTTTTCCATTTGTAATAAAGGACAAATGTTGTTCCGTTTATTTCAATGAAATGTTATATTGTAGTGCACATCCTGTGAATGTACTCTATGTTCTAGACTTTGGCAACCCAATCTATAACATAAATACCAAATGGTTCAAGTCTAATGATTTGAATCAAACATATCTCTGACATTCTACTTAGTTCACAAAATGAGAGTTGCATATCCCAACTCCATATGGATGGATTTTGGACTCATTTGATTTTGAATCATATGAGGCATGCAAATCTTATCTTCGAGGCAAGATGACAAAGACTCCATTCAGTGGACACTGCAAAAGGGCTAATGATCTTTTAGGACTCATACATACTGATGTATGTGGCCCTTTTAGAGTAGCAGCTAGAGGAGGCTAACATTACTTCATTATCGTACTGATAATATGTGTTTCTGATGAGACACAAGTGAGAATCCTTTGAAAAGTTCAAAGAATTCAAGAATGAAGTATAATATCAACTTGGTAAGGGTATTAAGATGCTTCGATTAGATCGAGGTGGAGTCAAGAGTTTCATGATCATCTCGTTGAGTGTGGGATCATATCTCAAACTCACTCCACCTGGAACACCACTATGGAATGGTGCATCAGAAAGGAGGAATCGTACTTTATTAGATGTGGTACGATCGATGATGAGCCATACAGATCTTTCTATTTCCTTCCGGGGACATGCTCTAGAGATAGCTGCTTTCACACTTAACCGAGTTCCATCTAAGGCTGTCATAAAGACACCATATGTGATATGGATAGGGAAGAGTCCCAAGATGTCTTTTATGAAGATTTGGGATTGTGAGGCTTACGTTCGATGACTAGTCTCAGATAAACTAGGACCTAAATTAGACAAGTGCTATTTTATAGGATATTCCAAGGAAATAAATGGATATTACTTCTATAATCTCACACATGGCAAGGTGTTTGTTGCAGAACTGGTGTGTTTCTAGAAAGGGAATTTATTTCTAGAAAAACTAGTGGGAGTGAAGTTGATCTTGAAGAAGTTCAAGATACTAGCACTAACACTATGATGAAAATTGAACAGGTACCACAAGATGTTGTGGATAAGGGTTTTGTTGCACCACAAGAGATTGTGGAACAACAATCTGTTCAAGTAGCACATGCTCTACGCAGATCTGATAGGATTCGTCATCAACCTGAGAGATATTCTTTTCTCTTGTCTGACCACGGTGATGTAGAGCTTATTGGTCTCAACGAGCCTACATCGTATCAGGAAGCTATACAGAGCCTAGATTTTGAGAAATGGCTAGAGGCTATGAGATCCGAGATGGAATCCATGAACACTAACCAAGTATGGACTTTGGTTGATCCACCTGAAGGGATCAAACCCATTGGGTGTAAGTGGGTCTTCAAGGTGAAGACTGACATGGATGGAAATATGCATACCTATAAAGGTAGATTGGTGGTTAAAGGATTCAAATAGATTCATGGTATAGACTATAATGAAATCTTTTCACCAGTTGCAATGATCAAGTCCATTCAGATCAAGCTTGCTATTGCTGCTTACTATGATTATGAGATCTGGCAAATGGATGTTAAAATCGCATTTCTTAATGGAAATCTACTCAAGGATGTGTACATGACACAACCTGAGGGTTTTGTAGATCCACAGTATGTTGGAAAGGTTTGTAAGTTGCAAAGATCCATTTATGGATTGAAGCAAGCTTCTAGAAGTTGGAATCTTCGATTCGATGATGCGATCAAAACGTTTGGTTTCATTAAGAATGAAGATGAACCTTGTGTCTACAAAAAGGTTAGTGGGAGCACAGTCATCTTTCTCATATTATATGTAGATGACATACTACTCATTGGAAATGATATCCCAACTCTTCAGTCAATGAAGACTTGTCTTGGGAATTGTTTTTCAATGAAAGACTTAAGTGAAGCAGCCTACATTTTAGGTCTTAAGATCTATAGAGATAGATCCAAGAAATTGCTTGGCCTAAGCCAGAGTACATACATTGACAAGGTGCTTAAACATTTTGCCATGGAGAATTCCAAGAAGAGATTCCTGCCTATGTCACATGGTGTGAGTCTTTCGAAGACTCAATGTCCTTCTTCTAAGGTAGAAAGGGACCGCATGGATCAGATTCCTTATGCATCTGCTATAGGATCTTTCATGTACGCCATGCTTTGTACTCGCCCAGATGTCTCGTATTTGTTAAGCATGACGAGCAGATACCAATCAGATCCAGGTTAAGGTCACTGGACAACAGTCAAGAATATTCTTAAGTACTTGAGAAGGACTCAAGATTATTTCTTGATCATTGGAGGCGATGAAGAGCTTCCTGTAAAGGGTTACAACTGTTGCTGTAAAGGGTTACAGTGGTGTAAGCTTCCAAATTGACAAGGATGATTCAAGATCGCAGTTAGGGCATGTATTGTACTTAAATGGTGGTCTTAGGTATTGGATACTACAACGATTTGAGGGATCATCGATATATGAGATATGAGAATATGCAGAGTCTCGATCGATGTTAACATTGCGGATCCCTTAACCAAGGCTTTGCCACAAGGAAAGCATGATGGTCACACTAGGTCAATGGGTATTCGATACCTCAGTGATTGACACTAGTGCTTATGAGAGATTGTTAGTATTAGCCCTAGTACCAATTATGAGATGATTGTAAAAGGCTCATTTTGTATCATATATCACTATTAATAAAAGGGGAAAGGTTATGGTTATTATATTTATTGCAGTTCAGTGCCGATTGAATAAATATAATAATGCCCTTGGGTAGTAGGTTCTTATCTACAATAATCAATTGGTTGAATTGATAGTGAGATATTGTAGATAACACTACTCTTAACTATTCCTAGTCGAGCATTAATATACAAGGTCAATATTAATGCGTTAAGACTAGCATATAGGTCAGCGGATGACTTGATCTCATAAGTCATGGATATGAGATATCAAGTTGACACATGGGTATATATTAGAGAATATATATTGAATGACCCGCCATGAGAATGTTTCATGGATCGTCATATGAGTGTCATAAACATTCTCATGTAACTATTGGTATGAATAATTCTTAGACTTGAAGTCACTATGATTCACTACATAAGGAGTTGTGTACTTTGGTATCATCAAATGTCACCCGTAATAGGGTGGACTATAAAGTCGATCACTAGGTATGCAATAAATTATATGGAGGGATGTGAGTGATGTAGATGGGATCTATCCCTTCCATATAACGGAAGCGATATCTGTGGGCCCCTTGATTAGTAGGACACAAGAATGTATTGTTGGAACCCCAAGGTTGTTTTGGTGTGATCAACAAGTTAAGTTAGGTCCTGCGTTGTTTCTAACCTTGTGTCTAAGTGTGCAGGAGCTTAGGAACACAGGTAGTCGAGCGGAAGACGCAGCTAGCGAGAAGGACGGCAGTCCGAGGGACGAGGTGCTGCCGAAGAGTACACCGGCGGACGAGAAGGAAGCGCGCGGTGGTTCCGAGGGACGAAAGCCGGAGCGGAAGATTGCTCGGGGAGCAAGAGACGCAGCTAGCGAGAAGGTCGACGACCGAGGGACGAAGACTGCGGATGAATACGCTGGCGGACGAGAAGGAAACACGCGGCAATTCCGAGGGACGAGAAGTCGGAGGGAAGCCCGCTTGAGAAGACCGGAAGTTGGGTTCGGGTGAGCCCTTTTCCGGATGGCAGAGATCACCCAAGTAAGCGGATCCGGAGCGGAAGACCCTGACCGAGGCGGGACTAAAACGGAGCAGAGGTCCCGGACGCAAAAGTCAACCAGAGTTGACTTTTTGCTCCGGGGCGCCCGGAACTGTCCGGGGCGCCTGGAGCAGCCCGAGGCGCCCGGAACAGTCCGGGGCGCCCGGAACAGTCCGGGGCGCCCGGAACGTGAAGTTTGACCAGAACTCGTCTTTCGCGTTTTGGACGTTGGGGGATAAAGTTTTATCCCCCCAGGGCGTCCGGAACCCTTCCAGGCGCCCCGACCAAGACTATAAATATAGCCTTGGCCCAGAAGCTGTGAATCAACTGAGAACTCAAGCATTCTTTCTACACTTGTACGCTTTTATGTTTTTAGCTTCTATTGTGCGCTTCATTGCTGTAAAAGGCTTCTCCGCCTGAAGGAGATACTAGTGCTATGCTTTCTTGGATTAACAACCTTCCCGATTGTAACCAAGTAAATCTCGGTGTGCCTTTTACTTTTCTTCTGTTATTTATTTCTCTTATTTTACAAGTGTTAGTTTAAAAGTTCGAGAAGGGTGTTTGCGTTTTGATTTTTGCAGGGCTATTCAACCCCGCCCCCCCCCCCTTCTAGCCGGCCCAACGGTCCTACAAGTGGTATCAGAGCCAAGACGCTTCAGGAGGACTAACCGCCAATAGAAGCAAAGATAATGGCCGGACCAAGCATCCACCCGCTGAAATATGGAGGAGATTTCGCTACGTGGAAGAATTTGATGCAGGTATTTTTTACCACAGACTTTGAATTAACTTTAACAATGGAATCCGATTTTGTAGCTCCAGAAGGTAAGGAAAAATGTCAATGGACAAAAAAGGAGCAGGCTGAATTCGTGGCGAACGGCAAAGTAGAATACCATCTGCTAAGCGTTCTTCCACCTCAAGAAGTCAACAGAATCGGACAATACCACTCTGCAAAGGAACTTTGGGAAAAGTTCCTCGAGCTGCATGAAGGGACTTCCGAAGCCAAGCTCGCCAGAAGAGATCTGCTTCGGAATCAGCTCACCAGCCTGCAACTTGGGGAAGATGAGACAGTCGCGCACTTGCACTCGAGAATCAAAGAGATCATCACCGGACTATCGAATCTCGGAGAAACGGTAAGTAACCGAGATTCGCTAAGGTACGCACTAAATTCATTTCCTAGAAATTCAAAATGGGCATCACTAGTAGATGCCTTTTATATTTCTAAATATTTAGAAAAGATCTCGTTAGAAGAATTTTTTTCTACTTTTGAAGTGCATGAGTCAAGATGTACAGGAATGAAGGAGCCCAAGAATAACGTCGCCCTCAAAGCTTCGAGAGACGAACCAGAGTCGGAATCCACTCTCGATAACGAGGAAATGGTAATGATGGTAAGAAGATTCAAGAAGCTTTGTAAATCCAGATCTACTAACCATCCACAGGGGAAGAAGAAAAGGACGATCCGCTGCTACCACTGCGACGAAGAAGGGCACGTCAAGGACAATTGCCCCAAGCTGAAGAACAAGAACAAGGAAAAGGGTAAGAAGCCTATCCAAAAGCGAAAAGCCCTAAAGGCGACGTGGGATGATACGTCGTCGGAGTCGGAAGTCGAGGCATTCTCCAGACTTGCTCTAATGGAAAGTCATCAAGACGACGACTGCGAGTCAAGCTCTTCCGAAATGAGCATCGAGAGCATCGATGAAGGGGGAGCTTCGGCAGAGGAAAGCAGTAGTTCAGGGGGAGACATGGAAAACGAACTCGACAAGGTAAGTCAGGTACGTTCACTTCCTCCCGATAAACATTATAAATTTGTTAAGTTATTAACTAAAGACTGCTGTAAATTAGAAAAAGAAATAAAAAATTTAAAAATAATCTTAGTTAAATCCTTCCCTCTAGAAGAATTAGATAAATCAAAATTGGAAAATGATAAATTAAAACTTGAAAATAATGATTTGAAAATTCAAGTAGATAATTTGAAAAACCATGCATGTTCATCTAATTCTAGAAAATTTAAAAATTTAAATTGGTATTATAGATATCACCCGGGATAAATTAAGAATATCTCTAGAAAATATGTCCCTAAGAAATTTTTAATCAATCCAGTAGGCTGGAACCTTTATTGGGTTCCCAAATCTTGCTTAGTCTAACTTTTAAAATTAAAATTAAAATTAGCGCCTTTCAGTGAGAAAATTAAACAATAAATTTCTCTATGAGGTTTTGTCTAAGGAAGTGGTTGTTGCTCCAATAACCAAGAAGGCCTAGTGCCTCGCCACAACCTGGAAGCCAAAATATTGAAATAAATGTTTAATTAACTTTCTGTCAAAACATTAAAATTAGAATTAATTAATGCTTTCAAAGTTTAAAAAAAAAAATTTTCAAAATACTTAGAAAAATACTTTTTGCCAAAGTCAAATTTTCACTTAGAAAAATTCTCAAAGTTTTCACTTAGAAAAATTTTCTGCTTAAGTTACTTAGAAAAATTCTCATTTTTTGTTAATTTAGAAATATTTTCATAAGACAATTTTGTTTAAGTTAAAAGACCATTTTGAAATTGAAAATTTCTGCTTAAAGTCTTTAAGAAATATTTTTTTTACTCTAAGTCTTTAACCCTTAGTTCTTTTTAAACCCCATTTTTTTGTGATCAAAGGGGGAGAAGAATTAGTATAAGTCTAGGGGGAGGTAGAAATTGAAAATTGAAAATTTTTGAAATTTAATTTGGTTGCACATTATTGCAATAACTTGTTTTAATTTTATGTCTAGTTTTGACCCTACCTTAACTTGGGTTGATCACACCAAAAATGGGGAGATTGTTGGAACCCCAAGGTTGTTTTGGTGTGATCAACAAGTTACGTTAGGTCCTGCGTTGTTTCTAACCTTGTGTCTAAGTGTGCAGGATCTTAGGAACACAGGTAGTCGAGCTAAAGACACAGCTAGCGAGAAGGACGGTAGTCCGAGGGACGAGGTGCTGCAGAAGAGTACACCGGCGGACGAGAAGGAAGCGCGCGGTGGTTCCGAGGGACGAAAGCCGGAGCGGAAGATTGCTCGGGGAGCAAGATACGCAGCTAGCGAGAAGGTCGACGACCGAGGGACGAAGACTGCGGATGAGTACGCTGGCGGACGAGAAGGAAACACGCGGCAATTCCGAGGGACGAGAAGCCGGAGGGAAGCCCGCTTGAGAAGACCGAAAGTTGGGTTCGGGTGAGCCCTTTTCCGGATGGCAGAGATCACCCAAGTAAGCGGATCCGGAGCGGAAGACCCGGACTGAGGCGGGACTAAAACGGAGCAGAGGTCCCGGACGCAAAAGTCAACCAGAGTTGACTTTTTGCTCCGGGGCGCCCGGAGCAGCCCGGGGCGCCCGGAACGTGAAGTTTGACCAGAACGCGTCTTTCGCGTTCTGGACGTTGGGGGATAAAGTTTTATCCTCCCCAGGCCGCCCGGAACCCTTCCAGGCGCCCCGACCAAGACTATAAATATAGCTTTGGCCCAGAAGCTGTGAATCAACTGAGAACTCAAGCATTCTTTCTACACTTGTACGCTTTTCTGTTTTAAGCTTCTATTGTGCGCTTCATTGCTGTAAAAGGCTTCTCCGCCTGAAGGAGATACTAGTGCTACGCTTTCTTGGATTAACAACCTTCCCGGTTGTAACCAAGTAAATCTCGGTGTGCCTTTTACTTTTCTGCTGTTATTTATTTCTCTTATTTTACAAGTGTTAGTTTAAGAGTTCGAGAAGGGTGTTTGCGTTTTGATTTTTGCAGGGCTATTCAACCCCCGCCCCTTCTAGCCGGCCCAACGGTCCTACATGTATGGTCATACTCAGATAAGTCAATATGAGATATTGAGCTTATTTTTATAGTGTGTCTACTTGGAGATCAAGAAACACAAAGATTGATAAGGGGATGACACGGTCTATGCCTCATTGATCAATCTAGATATCAAGAATAGAGGGACTGAGTCATACAAGATAAAAGCCACGAACAGGTTAGGTCGGATCTCGACTTTCTCATCACTTGGGTAGCAATGATGCATTGCTAGATGCCACTCTTTGTTTATGTATCGTAAATGTTGATTTGGATACATTACCAACGTTATGAGAGCCTATAGGGTCACACACAAAGAACATATTGGTTTGGAGATGGGTATTTTCGTTTGACTAAAATACTAAGGATATTAAGAATAATGGGTAAATCCAAAGTGTTGGTGTCAACTTAGTGGTGATTGACACTAGTGCTAGTGGGAGATTGTTAGTAATTATCCTTAAGAGCCAATCATGAGATGATTAGACCTTTTGGTTACTAATTGAGTTAGACTCAAATGAACCCACTCATTGGATTGAGTTCAATCCGAATTAGACAAATTGGATTGATGGGTTACACTCAATGGGTTAGACTTATTGGGTTATTGGATTAATGGTTAATCCAATATAATAATCCAACCCATTAAGAGGAATACAAAGAGACAAAAAACCCTTCATATTCATTTGGATGAATATAAATAGGTTTTTGGTGAGATTTTTCATGAGATGAGATGGGTGTCTCTTGATCTTCCTCCTCCTTCTTCCTCCTTCTTCCATGGCCGAACCATACTTCTTGCTAGCACAAGAAGATGGTTCTTCTCCGAAGGCTTCATCCGTGGGACGAACAAAGGATATGTTCGTGTGGATACCATAGAGGTGTGGACACTTGAACGCGCTGAGATTTGTATCCAAAGAAAAGGTTGCTGTCGGGATTGCGAAGGGCACGCAATAATGGTATAATCCTATCATGTAGCTTAGCATAGATTATTGTCATGAAAATGTTTCTTCCCTTCGCATGGATCCACTGGATAAGTGGATCTAGTATTTTTTCACTGCATTTTCATATCTTTGGGCGCGCTAGATCCCAACAAACCAATGGATTTTGTTAGAGCTAGCACAGATCTAGGGGGAGCAAGTGAAAATCCAATAGGCGAATATGAAGATGAACATAATCAACCACAAGAAAATGAACAAACATAAATTGAGCCTAGAACAATAAGAGTCAACTCAGACCACCCAATTGAACAAATTATAGGTGACCCAGACCTAAGAGTTCAGACTAGATCATCCTTCAAAAATCTAAGTCAAATATTCTTAATCTCTAAAATTGAACCCAAAATAATAGAAGAATCCCTACTTGAACCAGACTAGATTATAGCCATGCAGGAAGAACTGGCCTAATTTGAAAGAAATAAAGTCTAGGACTTAGTACCACTACTTGATAATAAAAAGATAATAGAAACAAAATGGGTATTTAGAAATAAACTAAGTGAAAATGGGGAAATTATTAGAAATAAAGCTAGACTAGTAGCTAAAGGGTTTAGTCAAGTAGAGGGATTTGACATAAAACATATACTCCAATAGCCAGACTTGTGTCTATTAAAATGCTACTGAGCTATGCAGCACATAAAGGATTTAAGCTTTATCAAATGGATGTTAAATCCACCTTCATGAATGGGCTAATAAAAGAAGAAGTTTATATAGGTCAACCACCTGGGTTTGAAAGTATAGATCACCTTGACTATGTGTTTAGACTAAAGAAAGTCTTGTATGGTCTTAAACAAGATCCTAGGGCTTGGTATGAAAGGTTGACCTCCTATCTAATTTCTAAAGGATTCAATCAAGGTCAAATTGATCCAATTCTATTTGTAAAATCACTCAAACAAGATATCTTCATAGCCCAAGTATATATAGATGATATAATTTTTGGTTTAACCAACTCAGAATGTTTACAAGAATTTATAACCTTAATGGAACAAGAATTTGAAATGAGCTTAGTAGATAAACTAATCTAATTCTTAGTATTAAAAACTAAACAAACTAATGAAAGAAATTATATTTACCAACAAAAATACATAAAGGAATTACTTAAAAAAATTTGGAATGGAAAATATGTTAGCTAGAGCCCTAGAGCCAATCATTTGATGATTGTATTATGGACTTATTGTATCATATTTTTATATTAATAAAGGCATTTGTTTGATTATTATACTTACTTGTATTGGTGCCAAATAAACTAAGTATAATAACGTCCTTGAGTAGAAGGTTCTTACCTATATCAATCGATTGGTTGAATCGATAGTGAGATGATATAGGGAACACTACTCTTAATTATTCCTAGTCGAGTATTAACATTCAGGGACAATGTTAATGCAATAAGACTAGTATGTAGGTCAACTCGATGACTTGATCTCACAAGTCATGGATATGGAGATATCAAGTTGACACATGGGTATGCATTGGAGAATGTATACTGAATGACCCGCCATGAGAAAGTATCATGGATCGTTATATGAGTGTCATATACTTTCTCATGTGACTATTAGTATGACTATTGGTCCTTAGACCTGAAATCACCATGGTTCCCTACATAAGGAGTTATGTACTTTGGTTTCGTCAAACGTCACCCGTAACTGGGTGGACTATAAAGGCGATTACTGGGTATATAACGAATTATGCAGAGGGATGTGAGTGATGTAGATGGGATCTATCCCTCCCATATGAAGGGAGCGACATCGGTATTCTTGATAGAGTTAGACCACGAAGTGCATGGCATCTGCAAAAACCCTACAGTGGTATCAGAGCCACGTGCGAAGCGAGTACGAGTTTAGATTTGTATTTTTATGAAAAATATAAATCTGTAAACTTCTGTAAATTCATTTTTTTTATAGTTTTAATGGGTATTTTTCTCGTAGAAGCGAAGCACAAGTGTTTCGCCACTTGTAGGCTTCGACTACCGAGAAGAATTTTCAAAACGGCAAAGTTTCGCCCCAAAAATTTTTGGGACAGCGGGCTAAGGCACTCTTGGATCGCTTAGGAGCAACTCACGATGGTTAGATCGCGGGTAGGGGTACTGCCCCGAACCCCGCAAGGGGATTTGCTCCGCGATTGCGCCTGAAATCGCTAATCAGGACCGCCGGGAAAATTTACTCATAAAATCTGTAAAATTATGAAAAATTACAGAAAAATTATGAAAATATATAATTTTGAATTATATATTATTTTTGTGATAGTCATGGCCCAAAGACCCAATTCGATTGGACAATTGTGTTGTAATTTATAATACGACCTGCGTGCCGTTATGTGATGTGCGTGCTTGTATTTTATTTTTTTTATTTTATTTTCGCGACCTGCGCGTCGTGCCTTTCTCTTATATTCTGGTTGTAAATTAGATTTAGACTCGAATGTAACTCGAGTTTCAAAATTGTAATGTAATTTTGAAGCGGTGGAAGGTCCACACGAGACGGAGTTACGATGAGGGCGCGAGCAACACAAGGTGGTCAAAGGAAGAAGCTTGAGAAGCTGTTGACCGTAGGTTGACCATCCGACCTTCTCATTGGCTTGAGAAGATCGTAGTAGGGCCATGACACAATCATAAAATAGTTTAATTAATTGCTTATATGTATGTGATGCATGCTAGTTAATTACGTAATTAATTAGTGCCTAGCGATTAGATTTGATCTAAATCGTGCACATGATGCACCCTTCGATTAGATTAGATCTATCGAGTATATGATACGCATCATCATTTAGATTAGATCTAAAACGCTTCAACTCGTAATGCCTACCATGCCGTGATACCTACCACTACCTCGATCGCATGCTGTTGTTGAATCTGCCAAAGCAGAGCAACACATACTATCTTGGTTGGGTACGGAGGGACAATCTTGGTCCCGTCTATCAACGCATGGGTGAATACAAACTCAATTAGATTTAGTATTCCTAGTTTACTCGGTTGGATCGACTACAACTATAGGCATTCTTCCAATGGTTGGAAAGGTAGGACAAAATCACGTTTATATTAATTCTCGGGCGTATTAGCCAAAGCTAACTCGAGTTTTAATATAAATGAGGATTTTATCCTATAAACAAGAGTTGCATAGAGATGTAATTGGTAATCGTTACCTACCGATCATACTAAATCTTGGGTGTTTTAGCCAAAGCTAACTCAAGGGTTAGTATGATGTGGATCTTGTCCCACATGAATTATAAAATTCAGTGGGAGCATCATTTAGCTAAAGGCCTAATTAAATGATTAAGAATATGATACTTATTTCTGCATTTATTTCTGTTGTAGAATTGCCATGACGTCGAACACGAACACCTTCTCCCTGCGATCTGTCCTCGAGAAGGACAAGCTCTGTAACACCCCTAGAAAGCCTAGATAAGAAAGTAAGGATAATGAGAGTACAATGTAGTGAAAAGAAGGTGTAGATATTCTAAATTTAATATTAAAGATGGGAGGGATTTAGATGATTATGAAAGAAAATAAAGTTGAGAATATAAATCATCTATGCATGATTTATAATGTATGGAATTAATGTAGACAAAAGGAAGAAATATGAATACATGTATGAAATATTTATGCATAATGCATAATAGGGTAATATATGAATTATTATGTACAAAAGAAAATAAAACGTTAGAAGAGAGATTGAACCTTGGATCTCTTGTAAGGAACATGTATAGGATACCAAAGGGGATAGGAGAATTATTGATAAGGAGAGAGAAGACTAAGTAGTTAAGAATAAGAAATGATTCTTTTTACTAAAAAGGAAAAGGGAGTAAAAAGAAGTAAAAATATACATAACCAAGTTTTGATCCTTGGTTCTCTTGTGGATACATGCATGTGTTAACCAAGTGGGATAGGAGAGGATATTGTAAGAGGAGAGATAGGAATTTTAATTAAAGGAAAGAAAAGAGAGAAATTAAGGGAGAACTCAAGGAGCATCTTCTCTAGAATATTCTTAACATTAAGAAGAGAAGTAAATAAGGAGGATGAATCAAGACAAGTTTCCTCCTCTCATTTTAGTATAAATAGGCATGGAGGGGTGACTTCAACTTCATCCTCACTCACTTTCCTCCTCTCCTCCCTTGGGTGCCGAAAACCCTCTCCCTTCCTCCTTTCTTCTTCTTGTTGCCGAGCAACACAAGAGGAAGAAACCTCTTCTTCCTCCTCACTCCCTCCCTCTTTTCTTTCTTGTTGTTGCCGAGCAACACAAGAGGAAGAGGTCTCTTCTCCCTCCTCCTCTCCACCAAAAGACATAGCCACTCTTCTCCTCCATTGGTGCCGAGCAAGCAAGCAAGGAAGAAAGGTCCCCAAGCAAGTTCTCAAATCTAGGAAACTTAAGCGAAGAAGGTAAGCTTCCCCTCACCTGTGGTACAAGGCTTTTATGTGATTTTCGGATTTATAAGGATTAGAAAACCTAGGAAAGAATTTAAGAAAATTTGGCTAAAGAAAAGGTTTTCAAATCTAGGATGATTTAAACAAGACCTCATTTCATGATAAGATTTTCTATGCTATGTAGAAGGATTCCTTTCCATGATTTTATATTGATATGATGTATGATCAGAGGAGTATCTAACCTTAGGATTTCAACCAAAAATATTTTAAAGAGGTGAGTAAGATTATTGTCTAACCGAACTAAGTGCAAGGTTCCTTCTATGAAATGCTATACATAATGTTATGTAATATGCCATGATATGTGATAGCATAGGAAATGCTAAACATAATGAGGAGAAAATGAAATTATGTTATATGCCATGATATGTGATAGCATAGGAAATGCTATACATAATGTTATGTAATATGCCATGATATGTGATAGCATAGGAAATGCTAAACATAATGAGGAGAAAATGAAATTATGTTATATGCCATGATATGTGATAGCATAGGAAATGCTATACATAATGTTATGTAATATGCCATGATATGTGATAGCATAGGAAATGCTAAACATAATGAGGAGAAAATGAAATTATGTTATATGCCATGATATGTGATAGCATAGGAAATGCTATACATAATGTTATGTAATATGCCATGATATGTGATAGCATAAGGAAATGCTATACAAAATGAAGAAATGAAATTATGTTATGTAATATGCCATGATATGTGATAGCATAGGAAATGCTATACATAATGAAAAGAAATGCATGAAAGATTGTTAAGGACATGATATGATAGTTATGCATGATAAGTTATTTTTGTATGGGTTTGTACCATGGGTGGGCTCCGTAAACGCCCCGGGGTCGATGGAGTAAGACTCGGGCCTCGTCAGTAATAGGCCTCTGAATGCCCTAGGTCGATGGAGTAAGACTCGGGCCTAGTATGTATGCATGATAGGGTTCAAGACTTGCTACCTTGGACCTACCTATGAAGCGCGCGTATTATGTATGTGGTACAAACCGGGATCCCCTTAATGATGATATTAATTTCAAGTACTTATTAGTATAAGTTTTCAAATTCATGATGCATTGCCTACATATGTACTTGAATTATCTGATGATTAGATATAATGTCATGTGATAATATGATATGAATATGATACCCTTGTATGTTGTATGCTTATGATATTACGCATGATATTGATATACGATGATTTTCGGTTTCAGTGAGTAGGAAAGGAACTTACTGAGCCATGAGTGCTCATAGCTTACTTTCCTTGTACCGCAGATATGGGGGACGGATATTCGGAACAACGGAGCAGCAGGAGGAGCAGATAGTGATGTGTGTGGTGGTGGCTCGGCAAAGAACGATTCGGACAAATTAATATGATTAGTTATAGAATCAATATTTGAACAAATCAGAATATGTGATATTATGCTTAATAAATTAAATTCTTTAAAGTTTTTATTCTTCCGCTGTTATAGTAAAACATGTACGTAAGTAGTATAAGAACGTAGCGCCGCCTTTGGTTGGGTAAGAAGGGTGGGGCGTTACAAGCTCAACGGAGCAAACTTCCTGGACTGGTACAGGAACTTGAGAATAGTTCTCACCCAAGTACGTAAACTGTACGTTCTGGAGCAGCACATTCCGGAGGCTCCTCCTGCCACTGCCATGCGAGCTGACCAAGATGCTTTCAAGAAGCATCAAGATGACGCATTAGATGTGTCTTGTCTAATGCTCGCGACCATGAACTCTGAGCTTCAGAAGCAACACGACTTGATGGGCGCTTACGATATGGTTGAACATCTTTGTCACCTTTATCAAGGACAAGCAAGACACTGGAAGAGGAACTCCAAAGAATACTTGGAAGATCTTACGAAGAAGAGAAATAAGATTTCTACTTCAGGTATACATGTTATAGAAGTCAACCTCTCTATTTCTTCATCGTGGGTATTAGATACCGGATGTGCTTCGTACATTTGTACTAATGTACAAGCGTTGAGAAATAGCAGGGCATTGACGAAGGGTGAGATAGACCTACGAGTAGGCAATGGAGCACGGGTAGCTGCTATTGCTGTAGGAACTTACTATCTATCTCTACCCTCTGGACTTGTACTAGAATTAGATGATTGTTGTTATGTGCCTGCCTTGACTAAGAACATAATTTCAGTTTCTTGTTTGGACAAGAAAGGATTTTCGTTTACAATAAAGAACAAATGTTGTTCTGTCTATTTAAACGATATGTTCTATTGTAGTCCACCTCTGATGAACGGACTCTATATTCTAGACCTTGAGAGCCCTATCTATAACATTAGTACCAAGAGGTTCAAGTGAACTGACATGAACCAAACCTATCTCTGGCACTGTCGCTTAGGTCATATAAATGACAAGCGCTTATCCCAGCTCCATAAGGATGGTTTGCTGGACTCATTTGATTTTGAATCTTATGAGACCTGCGAGTCATGCTTACTAGGCAAGATGACCAAGACTCCCTTTAGTGGGCACAGCGAAAGAGCGACTGATTTGTTAGGACTCATACATAGTGATGTATGTGGCCCTTTCAATGTCGCTGCTAGTGGCGGTTATAGGTACTTCATCACATTTACTGATGACTTCAGTAGATATGGTTATGTGTACTTGATGACACATAAGTCTGAATCCTTTGAAAAGTTCAAAGAATTCAAGAATGAAGTACATAACCAGCTTGGCAAGAGTATTAAGATACTTCAATCCGATCGAGGTGGAGAATACCTTAGCCATGAGTTTCGTGAATATCTAGCAGAGTGTGAGATCCTATCCCAACTCACTCCTCCTGGAACATCACAGTGGAGTGGTGTATCCGAAAGGAGGAATCATACCCTATTAGATATGGTGCGATCTATGATGAGTCACACAGATCTTCCGACATACATTTGGGGCTATGCTTTAGACACGATAGCTTTTATACTCAACCGAGTTCCATCTAAGGCCGTGATAAAGACACCATATAGTATATGGACTGGGAGAGATGCCCAGGTGTCTTTCATGAGGATTTGGGGTTGTGAGGCTTACGTTAGACGTCAAGTCTCAGACAAATTAGGACCCAAATCTGACAAGTGCTACTTTATTGGATATCCAAAGGAAACTAAGGGATATTACATCTACATTCCCAGTCAGCACAAGTTAGTTGTGGCAAAGACTGGGGTCTTTCTAGAAAGGGACTTTGTTTCTAGAAAGACTAGTGGGAGCGCATTCGATCTTGAAGAAGTTCAAGATGCGAACAATAGCACTGATGCCTCGATGGAAATTGAACTGGAACTACAAAGTGTTGTGGATGATGTTGTTCCACAAGGAGTTGAGGAACAACAACCAGTTCAAGTAGACATACATCTTCGCAGGTCTGATAGGGTACGTCGTCAGCTTGAGAGATACTCATTTCTCTTGTCTGACCATGATGACGTTATGCTCATAGAGGATGAGCCTGCCACCTATTAAGATGCTGTGATGAGACCAGATTCCGAGAAATGGCTAGTGGCCATGAGATCCGAAATGGAATCCATGTACACCAACAAAGTATGGACTTTGGTTGATCCACCTGAAGGGGTAAAACACATTGGGTGTAAGTGGGTCTTTAAGAGAAAGACTGACATGGATGGACTTATCTATAAGGGTCGCTTGGTAGCTAAAGGTTTCAAGCAGATTCATGGTATTGACTATGATGAAACCTTTTCTCCAGTAGCGATGTTTAAGTCCATTCGGATCATGCTTGCTATTGCAGCCTACCATGACTATGAGATATGGCAGATGGATGTCAAAACCGCCTTTCTGAATAGAAACCTGCTCGAGGATGTGTACATGACACAACCTGAGGGTTTTGTAGTTCCACAGCATACTAGCAGAGTATGCAAGCTGCATAGGTCCATTTATGGACTAAAGCAAGCTTCTCGGAGCTCGAATCTTCGATTTGATGATGCAATCAAACAGTTTGGTTTCATCAAGAACGAAGATGAACCTTGTGTCTACAAGAAGGTTGTAGGGGACATAGTTGTCTTCCTCATATTGTATGTGGATGATATACTACTCATTGGGAAGGACATACCTATGCTTCAGTCTGTCAAGACTTGGCTAGGGAGTTGCTTCTCAATGAAGTACTTAGGTGAGGCATCCCGCATTCTAGGGATACAGATCTATAGAGATAGATCTAAGAGATTGCTTCGCCTAAGTCAGAGTACATACATTGACAAGGTACTCCTTCGGTTTGCCATGCAGAACTCCAAGAAGGGATTTCTGCCGATGTCACATGGCGTGAGTCTTTTGAAGACTCAAGGTCCCTCTTCTAGAGAGGAGAGAGACCGCATGGATCAGATCCCTTATGCCTCAACCATAGGATCGATCATGTACGCCATGCTATGTACTCGACCTGACGTCTCGTATGCTTTGAGCATGACGAGCAGATACCAGTCAGATCCAGGTGAAAGTCACTGGATAGCAGTCAAGAATATCCTTAAGTACTTAAGAAGGACTAAAGAATATTTCTTAATATATGGAGGCGATGATGAGCTAGCTGTAAAGGGTTACAGTGATTCTAGCTTCCAGACCGACCAGGATGACTATAGATCGCAGTCGGGGTTCGTATTTTGCATTAATGGTGGTGCTGTTAGCTGGAAGAGTTCGAAGCAGGATACAGTAGCTGATTCTACAACAGAAGCCGAGGCAGCAAAGGAGGCAGTTTGGATCCGCAAGTTCATCACTGAACTTGGGGTGGTTCCTAGCATTGCTGACCCCATTGAGCTCTATTGTGACAACAATGGAGCTATAGCACAGGCGAAGGAACCTCGCTCACACCAGCGGACCAAACACATACTACGGCGCTTCCATCTCATTCGAGAAATCATTGAGAGAGGAGATGTGAAGATTTGTAGAGTACCTACAGAGGCTAACATCGCAGATCCCTTGACCAAGGCTTTGGCACAAAGGAAGCATGATGGTCACACTAGGTCATTTGGGCTTAGAGCCTACACTGATTGGCACTAGTGCTAGTGGGAGATTGTTAGCTAGAGCCCTAGAGCCAATCATTTGATGATTGTATTATGGACTTATTATATCATATTTTTATATTAATAAAGGCATTTGTTTGGTTATTATACTTACTTGTATTGGTGCCAAATAAACTAAGTATAATAACGTCCTTGAGTAGAAGGTTCTTACCTATATCAATCGATTGGTTGAATCGATAGTGAGATGATATAGGGAACTCTACTCTTAATCATTCCTAGTCGAGTATTAACATTCAGGGACAATGTTAATGCAATAAGACTAGAATGTAGGTCAACTCGATGACTTGATCTCACAAGTCATGGATATGGAGATATCAAGTTGACACATGGGTATGCATTGGAGAATGTATACTGAATGACCCGCCATGAGAAAGTATCATGGATCGTTATATGAGTGTCATATACTTTCTCATGTGACTATTAGTATGACTATTGGTCCTTAGACCTGAAGTCACCATGGTTCCCTACATAAGGAGTTATGTACTTTGGTTTCGTCAAACGTCACCCGTAACTGGGTGGACTATAAAGGCGATTACTGGGTATATAACGAATTATGCAGATGGATGTGAGTGATGTAGATGGGATCTATCCCTCCTATATGACGGGAGCGACATCAGTATTCTTGATAGAGTTAGACCACGAAGTGCATGGCCATGTCCAAATGAGTCAACATGAGATGTTGAGCTCATTTGTTCGAGTGAGTCTACTTGGAGTTCAAGATTTAGATTGATTAGAGGATGACACGGTCTATGCCTCACATTGATCAATCTAGATGTCTAGGATAGAAGGACAATGTCATATATTGTGAGGAGTCATAATTAGTAGTCACAAGGTGATGTTGGATCTCAACATTCTTGTAACTTGGGTAGTAATGATGTATTGCTAGATACCGCTCATTACCTATGCTTCTAAATGAGTTTAGGGGCATTGCCAACATTACAAGAACCTATTGGGTGACACACAAAGAACAAGTGGATGGAGATTAGGTTCATATGATGAACCAAGAGGATTAGATTCATTTGATGAATCAAATTGGATTAAGAGTAATCCTAATTGGGATAATTGAGTTGGACTTGAGTTGATTCATGTATTCAATGAGTCTAATTTAGATTATGACTCATTAAATCAGCTTAATTTAATGAATTAGATTTATTATATTAAGTTGGCTTGAATCAAATGGTTAGATTAGATCAACTATGGAAGAGATTTGGTCAAGTTTGACTTGACTTGAGAGGAAGAGTCAAGTTTGACTTGACTAATTGCCACATCATTAGTGAGATGGCAAGATGTAGACCAATGATGATGCTCCACATCATCATGGTATGCCACATCATGGAGGTTACAAGCCTCCATTCCCATTAATGTGGTCGGCCACATTAAATGAGTGGGAGTTACTCATGTGGCCGGCCACACAAGTGAATGAAGGGGAATGAATTTTCATTCATGAGTCTCATTCATTTCATCTCCTTCCTCTAGCCATTCTCTTCTCCCTCTCCTCTTTCTTTGCCGTGAGTTTCAAGGAAGACACAAGGTGAGTGGTGTTGAGTTTCATGAAAGAAAATAGAGTGATTGTCATATAGAAGAAGAAGAAGAGTGTTCTTGTATTTTCATCTTCTCTATTTTTCTTTCCAATCCCATCCGAGAGCCCTAGAAAGTGCTAGCACACTTGGGGTGCTCTCTTCTCCATCCTTGAGTGTTAGAGAACACTTCTTGTTCATGTGGATATCACTAGAGAGTTGTCTACGTTCACAACTTCGAGATCCGGCGTACCTTGGACTTGCGGGATTTGCGAGGGCACGCATCGAAGGTATAAAATGGGTTTTCCTTGTAGATCTACTGTATATCGTCGTTTGAAACTCGTACTCGTATTTTCGAAAGTTTTCCTTCACACGAGATCCAGTGGCATGGGTGATTCGGGGTTTCCGCGACGTGAAAAAGCGGTTTTCGCGGCCCGAAAAATCCTACAAAATTCCAAAAAAATAAAAACACCAATGGAAACTAACATAACCTTAGATAGTGATGCAAATGGAAAACCCATGGATCTAAAATATTATAGGTGTGCCATAGGGAGCCTTTTATACTTAACTGTAAGTCAACTTGATATTTTATTTGTAATTAGTATGTGTTCTAGATACCAAACCCGTGCTAAGGAATCCCACTTAACTAATGTAAAAAGATTTTTTTGATATTTGAAAGGCACGCCAAATGTAGGAATCTAGTACCCTAGAACACCTAATTTTGAACTAATAGGTTACTCTGACTCAGATTGTGCCATTTGTAAACTAGATTGTAAAAGTACAAGTGGTGGATACCAATTATTTGGACCATCACTTGTCAACTAATTTAGTAGAAAATAACACTGTATTACTTTATCTACTACTAAAGCCGAATACATAGCAATGGGTGAGTGTGTAGCACAACTATTATGGATGATACACACATTAAGACTTTAAATTAGAATATAAAATTGTAAAAATTTATATTGATAACATCGGTTTAATTAACTTAACTAAAAAATCCAGTGCATTATTCAAGAACCAAACATATTGAAATAAAATATCACTTTATTAGAGATCACGTCGCCAAAGTAGACATTGAACTCAACTATGTTTAGTCTAAGTCAAATTTGGTTGACAATTTTACTAAAGCACTACTAGAATCTGAATTTAGTAATCTACGAAGATGACTGAGAATGTGCACGATAGACTAGGACTTTTATTATCAAATAAATTTTCAAGTAATTTGTAAATTCTAGGAAAATTATTTATTTATGTGTTCTAAAGATTTTCCATTTCTCTAGTGTTGCAAAAATTATTTTGGCCTTAGTCTAGATCGAATTCCTATAAAGCATGATCCTATAGATCTAAGTAACGAGCATCTCATAAACACACTAGGTCTATCTTGATTGTGTATTCAAAAACATAAAATGACATGAGATACGTAGGCATTTTGCCTAGACTTCAGATATTTATATCAGTGCATTAACATAAGTCTAGGTGAAAAATACCAAAATACAATAATCAAGTAAGCAATCCTTCTTATAAATCATAAGCTAGATCAAATTATGCTTAACTTGACTAAACAAGTGAACACTTCTATCTTCTGGTAGATAGTTAGGAACTAACGGTTAGACATGTACTAAAGATAGATACTTTAATGTTTATTGTGTTCAATAAAGTATCAGATTCAGGAGGAAGATCTAATTTCAAAAATAATTACTTGAGAATTTTTTCTTAAAAATTCCTTAATTTTTTTAATATTCCTTAGAAAATTGTTTCCTTAATTTTTAAAAAATATTCCTTAGGAAACTTTTTCTCTAAAATTTCTTTTTAAAATCTTCATTAGAAAAATTTCTCCTTAAAACTCTTTTGAAAATTCTTACTAGAAAATCATTGGAAATTATTTACTAAGAATAACTTTCCTTTACAAATATTTACAATTAGTTTGACAGTATTTTTTTTTACTTTGAAAATCTTTATTAGTACTTACTTAGATATTTATTTAAAATTTATTTAGAAGCTTTTTGAAAAAGTTCACGTAAGAATTTTTTTCTCTTACTTCGAAAAAGTGGACTTAGAAATATTTAATCAAGAATTGTGAAGAAATTTTCCCTAAAAGGTTTTTTACAAAGTCCTACTTGGAAAACAATTTTTCCAAAAATTTTATTTACAAAATGTTTTTAAAAATTATTTGACTTAACTTCTATTCAAAACCTCTCCCTAAGTCTGAGATATATAAAGTATTTACTTTCAGCTATTTTTTGTATTCTTATCTAGCATTACGTAAGGGTTAATGTAGAAAAATAACAAACAAATATGATCACATAAAACAAATGCAAAACCAACTTAGATCATTTGTTTGAATTTTTATATTATTTTCAATATTATTTTTTTCTAACTTTAACACAGATTATCATTGCATCAAAAATTGTTGGTGCAATTTGCACTAATGATCTAACTCATATTTTGATGAATGATAAGAGGATTAAATTTGGAGTGTTGTGTGATCTAATTACTTTACCAAGTGTGCAAGAGTTGACAGGTCTAAAGGACCTAACACCAAACAGAAATCCAACTAGGTCCATCAAACTCGATAGCTAGTGTGAAATTCAGATAGGTCCATGGGACCCGATAGTTGGTGTGAAGTTCAGATAGGTCCACGGGACCTGATATCTAGAGGGAAGTTTGGTTAGGTCCGAGGGACCTAATAATCGGTCGAAGTCTAGTTGGGTCTATGAATTTGACAACTAATAAGAAGACCTGATGGGTGAAAGACAAAGTCAAGCTACTGCAGTTGGTAAGTGAAAGTAAGTAACTGGAGGAGAGATCTAGTGAGGATGCTTTCTCAGTTGAGGGAACTATAGACATTGATCCAACTTAGGTCCATTTGAGAAACTAAGTTAAGACCTTGACTATATCCAGGTCTCGAGGAGATAGGATCTAATTACTACTACTATCCTACTGTATTGTGTCAACTCTATTTTACAGGATAAACATATTTTTTATTTCCTAGACTAACCCTTTTTTGCAGGGAAGAGTGCTAAAAAAAGGGAGTCCAAGAGCCTGAAAGGGATTTGGGCACCCGAACTCCGAGCGCCCAAATCTGGTTAGAGGGCCCGGAGCTAGTTCCAACACCCGGACTAGCCTCGGCCAGGCGGGTGCTGGGCACCCGTGCGGTTCGAGCGCCCGGAGCTGGTCCAGGTGCCCAGACTAGAAAATTTATCTTGAAACTGAGTTGGAGCATGTCAACTGGCCAAACCCACGTCAACGGTCCGGGCGATCGAAGGGCGTTCAGGCGCCCGAAGGTGGATAAAACTTCGCCGATGAAGTTTTGATGAGAGCTCACCATGTTAGCATGGTCCAAGTACCCAGAGGGTTTCTA
The DNA here is from genome assembly GCF_018446385.1 of Zingiber officinale. Lineage (NCBI taxonomy): Eukaryota > Viridiplantae > Streptophyta > Magnoliopsida > Zingiberales > Zingiberaceae > Zingiber > Zingiber officinale. Next base: position 69,291,537 of record NC_055992.1, read on the forward strand.
GGCACCCGGAATAGGCCTATATAAGCGTCTTCGACCAGAAGCTTCAGGACACAACCTGCCATAAGTTTCATATTCAAGTGTTGCTTCAAAAGGACTCCGATGACACCGAAAAGCTGCTCTGAAATTCAAAGAATGAAGACTTCTTCAATTTCCTTTCTGTTTGTTGGTAATAGTTTTATTTTTAGTTCTTATATTCAATCTTTGTAATCCATTTACTAACTGATAGTGATTGCCCAATAAAAGTCATCAATGATTGTAATACTTAGAGTAGGAGTCATCATAGACTCCTAACCAAGTAAAACCATCAATGTTAACATTGACTTTAGTTTTCTTTATTCCGCTGTGTAATTCGTTTTAACGCTTGGTTTTCAACGAAGGCTATTCCCCCCCCCCCCCCCCGTTTGGTATATTTACGGTCCTATAGGTGATAACTATTGAAAGATTGTCTTCACCAAGGTCTTCTAAAAGCATTTTGAAATATTTTTCAAAACTAATTTCCAACCATGTTCCTTGGGGTAAATGACTTGTACATTAGCTTTTCCAATGATTGGATAACACATAATCTATGTATTTTGATGAAATCAAAACTCAAAAAGATGCACTAAATCAACACCTTGAACTATCCTCCTAACATCTCACTTGTATTTAATGTGTACTAAAACACATACAAGCCAACTTATAGTCCTTGTGAGATATAGATTGTGGTTTTGCCCTATATAAGAGATCATATATTTCTATCTAGGCATTTTAAAATTGATCATCCACCTAGGATGTCACTTGTTGATTAATGTCATTGTCTTTAATTACAAGGAATTAAAATAATGTATGATGATTTATGACATACATCAAATGAGTATTTCAAAAGAAAACATACTATAGCTACATGATGTATGCATAACATGACATGATATTTTTTATTTATTTTTCATAACAAATATGATGTCATAGTATATGATGAGCAAACAATCATAGCAATTTTGCATAAATAAGAAACCTAAATTTTCACCTAACTGTTTCTATCCTTAAGCCATTTGCTATGCTAGTGATAATCCTAGATTGCCCTCAACTCCCAAGAAAATGCCAAAATCTTAACTTGACATTTCTTTGACTCTTCCTATTTGTACCAATTTTCATTAAGTCCAATTCCTCATATTTTAGCATATTTTACTCTATCAGAGAGTAACCAATCAAACCTACATTTTCAAAGGTTGACAAAACCTTGAAAATGCCTCCAAGTGTCAACTTCATCCAGGTTGGGTTAAATACCCTTCCAATTGGAGTTGACACTCTCTAAACTCATCTAGGGTGTAGAGAATATACTCTTAAGAACTCAAAACCTATTGGTGCTCCTTGGGCGTGCTAGGTACTCACTAAGGATGACTTCCCTAGTTACCTTCCTAATGACCTTCTTAGGCTTCTTAGAAGCCTTGGTCACACTTATTTCCTCTAGATCAATTCTAGGGATAGCTTCACTTGTGACCTTTCTAGTGACTTTCTTAGGCTTCTTAAAAGCCTTAGTCACATTGGTCTCCTCAAGATTGACTCTAGGGATGACCTCCCTTGTAACCTTGACTTGACCCCTAGACCGTAGGGTTAGTTCTATAACTTTATAGAACAATATGATAAGAAGGGTCATCCTTCTTGGCTTGAGGTTTGTACCCCCAAACCCCTCCTACCATTGGATGGTTTTTGTCTATCTATACATAGATTATGCTCATTTGACCCCTTAAAAATATTTTTTATTCTTTTTAGGGTCTTTTCTAATTTATCAAGTCTTGACCTTAAAAATTGATTTTCAATCATTAAATCCTTAGATTTGGATTTTTCTTGATTTCCTTAAGCATTTTTATTTTTAGGCATGTATCTAGAATTCTTGCCTAACTTGTTATCTACCTTCCTAGCCTTAGGTATGATAGTTTTGGCATGGTATGCTACATATTTTTTTCCTAACTCTATCATTCTTCCTATTTTCATGATAAATATCATTAAAGTGATAAAAATTTGAACTAGCATGTTTTTTTAATTTTTTTTAAAGGAATTGCATTAATAAATGATACCTTGAGTTTGCTCTTGAAAGCTCCCCCCCTAGATTTGAGCTTCCTCTTTTGTTCTTGGTCAGATTCTTCTGCTTTAGAATTGTCTCTGATAATGTCCATTTTGCTTGTAAGAGAAGCACACAATGTGCTCCTTGCCTTTGCGTACTGAGGGACTAACCTCCTTGGACTTTTCCTTGCCCTTAGGTGTCACTTGACCCTTCTTCTTGGTTAATTTTGGGCACTTGCACTTGTAATGCCCTTTCTCCCTACACACAAAACAAATAACATGATCTTTATTTTTACAATTTGAAGTTTTTATACCTTCACATGTAGGGTTGGCACATGATCCTCCATTTGATTTTTTTTTTTTTGGAGGTAGCACCATCTTCCTCTTCATTTGACCCAGAGGTAGAAGCCTCTTCTTGCTCCCATGTCAATGAATGACCCTCCCCCTCAATCCTTGAGGTAGAGTCCTCTTCAATTTCTTCATCCTCTTCCTCTTGATCCAATGAGTGCCCTCTTGGATTCTTCTTAATTTCATGTAATGGAGGGTTTTTTATGGATTATTGCCAACTTGCTCCAATACTTCTTGGTGTCTTGGTATTCCTCAATTTGGCTCAATATGTTGCTCAGCAATAGGTTGACAAATAATTTGGTCACTTTGTCATTAACCACGCTTCTTTGCATTTACTCCTTGCTCCAATTGCTTTTCTTGAGAATTTTTCCTTTGCTATCCCTTGGAGCTTCAAAGCCTTCCATTAGAGAAAATCATTACTCTATTTCCACCATCAAGAAATTCTCGATCCTTGATTTCTAAAGTTTGAAACTCGTCAATGTGAATGGTGGAGGCATCCTTGTGTTATATCTAGGTTCATCTCAGAAATCTATATTGAAGTTGAGCTTGTTGATGAAGTCTTTGACTTGTTGAACTTAGTGCTTCAACTTTTTCTTTATCTAGCTCATTGCCCTTCCGGTGATGAGTCCGGTGAAGGGCGGCCTCACTCTGATACCACTTGTTGGGTCACTTCAGAGCTAGGGGGAATAGCTCGCTTCACTTCGATGATGATGATTTGCAACGGAATACTTGAAGCTAAGCTCCTCAAATGCTGACAAGATGGATTTACTTAGTTTCCACCTCAAACGAGGTGACTAATCCAAGGATCCTGCCCTTTCTCACAAATTCACTATAAAAACACTCCTTCTCAAAAATAATCCGGAGGTGGAGAAGCCTCATACAAGCTCACACAAAGAAATACAAGAAGAAGAATAAGAATAAGCTGATACAATAAGAAATCTTACCAGATTTATAGCAAATGAAAACCTCGCTTCTTTCTTCTTGCTTGTAGACACCTCTTGATGAACTTGAAAGTGCAGCAACACTTCACTCTAAGCCTCTAAGAATTGGTGTGAAGTCGTGTGAAACTTTGAGTAAGATCTCTGATGGAACAGTGTCCACCAAAAATCCTTTTCTAGGGCTCTTTGGGTGCCTTAAGCGATTAAGAAATTTCCCTAATTGCTTACCACATTAGCAACCTACTTCAAACGACTATATTTTCAAGCTTAATCGATTGCCATAATTGATTACGCATGATTGACTAGCCCGATTGATTAGGCATGCTTATGTTTACATGAGAATGGCCTGTAAGTGATTAAGCAACCTTGATTAATCGCTTACCAAAGCTTCTGTGCATTTGTGAAATCCTGGCTTAAGTAATTAGGGTAATCACTTAAGCCAAGATGAAACTCGCTATGTTTTATGAAATCCTAGCTTAAGCGATCAAGCTAATCGCTTATCGAGCTTAAGCGATTAAGCTATGGTAATCGATTACCAAACTCTAACTTCCAAACCTAAGTATAGGGTTCTTTTACCCAACATCTGGTCAACCGCGACCTGTTGGGACTCTTCCTTGCCTAGCGTCCTATTAACCTTGACCTGCTGGGACTTCTTCACCAAGTGTCAGGTCAATCCATTAACCCATTTAGACTTTTCTCCTCGTGCCAAGTGTCCGGTCAACCTTGACCCACTTGGACTTTTTTCCTCATGTCAAGTATTTAGTCAATGTTTTGACCCACTTGGAATTTTCTTCTCGTGCCAAGTGTGTAACAACCCACCCTTGTTACTACTACTCTCTAAGGGCGGTTGTTACCTATCTATACTCTACTTACTAGTGTCACTTATGCTAATATTAGCATCAGTTAGATTTATCACGACCCCGGAGGAATTCCTATCGAAAAATTTAGGCAAAGTTTCCCCTTTACCGGTGACCAAATCAACAATACAAACAGTGTATACTCAGCCACATGCGGCTGGAACATATAATTACACAACCACGCAGTAATAAAACCCACTATTACTCAAGGAAAACTATTCTAGCAATAGTAATCAAACATAACTCCAACAATAAGACGTATCAAACTATAAGTGCGGAATAAAACTTAATTACAATCTCCCAAAACTTCATAATAGTATTTAAGAAGAAAACTAGAACATAAACTGAAACTCTAAACAAGTAAGTCCTGAACATTTGCTAGCAAACTCTGGATCTCTCCATAGTCCAGTCATCACACACCTCCATCACCACCACCTTGTTGCCTTCCTTTTATATTTTAGCTTTTCCTTTATCTGCAATAGGAGGAAAAAATAGATCTATAAGCGAAACGCTTAGTAAGTACTAATCTATCTCACAAAAACTCGAAGTGCATAAAAAGAATGCAACAATACTAAAACTGAAATGCTAAAAGCAAAGATGCATGTACTCATGGTATACAAAAATAAAACTGAATACTAAACATGCTCACTAACTAATAGGAAAACAATGAAACTACTAATGTAAGCTCATAATTAAAGAAACTAAATTCTATTGATTCTAAGCATAATACTTGTTTCATTTTCTTATATCTTTATACCAGAAATTAATCTTTTAATTTCTCTTTTACTGTCTTCTTCTTTTCTTCTTTCTTTCTTTTCTTTTCTTTTCTTCTTCTTCTTCTTTTTCTTTTCTTTTCTTCTTCTTTTCTTCTTCTTTGGGCCCAGGCTTAGTACCATCTTTGTTTTGCGCGCTCCCTAATAGTGACTGAGGTAGCGAGCATCCAGCCCTATGAGGATAAAGACCTCGATCTTACCAGGGCCAAGACCTCGGAATTGGTCACCTGGATTTGTTTAACGACAACCTCGGAAGTCGGGTACTAGCCTCTTACTTTAATTTACTTGTTATCTCTTTTTAACTAGACTTTAGTCTTTTTCTTTACTCATACTTCTTATAATCCTTTATTGGAGCCTATTAGAATCCTATAGATATATCTAACAAGTATAGGATTACAACTAACCAAGCATGCTATATAAAAATAACATAAGGGAAGCAAATCTGAACTATCTAAGCATGTTATAAAACAAAGCAAAGGAAAGCAAATCTGAACTTACTAATCATGCTATAAAATAGAGCAAAAGAAAGCAACTTTGAACTTACTAATCATGCTATAAAATAGAGCAAAAGAAAGCAACTTTGAACTTACTAATCATGCTATAAAATAGAGCAAAACCAATCAAACTACAAGATAAGCTTAATAGCTGTTCATGTTCAAGAAAACCAATAAACTAACACTACATGCTTTAAATGAAGGTTGTTCTTATCTTTCTAAGTAGCAAGGAAAATGTTAAACTCATTCTAACTAAATAATGGACTATTCTTACTATTCAAATACTGAAATTTAGGATTCTATCTTGACCTTGGACTTGTTTTGCTTAGACCTCCTCATAAACCCCTAGACAGATTAAATGGAGCACTTTACCATCCTGTCTACTTACAAATTCTAAGGTTTCCTAGCACAACCATGCTCCTTAGGCTATGCTGCAAAGAATAAAAACAACTTAAATATGTTGTGAAAGCAAAACTAAGCATGCTGTGGAGTTCAAGATGTGAAAGTAAACCAAATACAACTACTAGGCATGCAGTGGAAATCAAGCTAAGCATACTGGGAAAATCAAAGATTAAAATGCTAAACTTAAAGCTAATCATATTCATGGAATTAGCAAATAAAAACTAAGCTACAAGATACACTATGTATAGCTGTTCGTGCCCAGTAGTGGCAAGGAAAACTAAGCTACAAATAAGCAATTCAATCCTAAACAATTTAAATTGAGTTTCATGGTAGCAAGTATCAAAAGAACAAGCTGAAACCTACAAACTATAAATTTCCTTTGCGAAATCATAGATCTATACAATTTTACAGACCACCTCCTATTCTTTTAGGTTACTTACCAAATAAAAGGAAGTTTGATTAACCTCATTCTTTATTCCTAACCAAACAAGAGAAAGGACTATTTTACTTTTTTTTTTCTTTTCACAGCATGCTTCAGGAATAAAGAAGGGAAAATAAATCTAACACATTCTATGTTCATTACTTAGCACCAAAATCTGAAACTAAGGAACAAAGCTTGCTGAATTGAAACCTAATTAATCAAGCTTGCTTATTATCAGAATTAAGAAGCCTAACTATTTGCCAAACCCATGGAAACCTAATCCAATCGAAACCCCTTCTTTCTTCTTTGATTCACAACAGCAAACACAACCAACCGGCTGTACATATGATCCGAAAGCAGAGAAAGCATGGAAACTCATGCAAGATTCGGAAACAAGAAGGACTACTTATCAAAGACTCACCGCAAAAATCATCCAATAGGGAAACTCACGGCAGATTCAAAACATGGAAAACTATAATCCGAAAACAAGAAAACGAAACCCTAATTTCGGAGCAACTCCTACCACAGGTAAGTAGTACTTACAGAGCGTTCTTGGACTTAAACCGAAGAAAGGCTGACTTAAACCGAAGAAAGGCAGCTTGGGTTCGGGTAAAGCTTGAGATTTCGGCGTTCTCCTTGTGTCCGCGCGTTCTCTTCGACGGGAGGTTCGAAACCAGCAAGGTTCGTCGGAAGAAAGCCTTCGCCGGCTGCCGGACGGAGGAAACCTAACACGGCTTCAATTTCGCCCAAGCACAGAAACGCCTCTCACGTCGGGAGGAAGAGGAGAAAGGAACAAGAGTTTTAGGCGAGAAAGGGAAAACCTAATCCCTTTATAACTAGGGTTTTTTCCATCTAACTACTGCTTATGTATTATTCATTCTTTCCTTAATTAACACCGACCGCTAGCCCAGTTGGTCAGCCGGCTTTTAACCGAATCGAAGGATCTCAGCTTCAATCCCTCAGCCGCGCATTCTTTTTTTTCCATTTATTTTAAGTGTTCCAACTATAGCTTAAATATATTCGCTTCCCTTCTTAATTACAAAACAACCGCAAACCAGTTGGTTGGCTGGGTTCGGCTGAGGTTCGGCTCGGGTCGAGGTTGTGGGTTTGAACCTTGGCTTGGACAATTCTTTGAGCTAAACTTCTTTCGTTTTGTAAAAATATCAAACGACCTCCAAAAATTACGTAAAAATACTCCAAAAATTTCTAAAAATCTCTAGAATATTTTAAAAGAATTTCTAAGTATTTTAAAGGATATTTAGAACTCGAAATAGGAAAAATTGGGTCGTTATAATTCCCCATACCTTATAAAAAGTTCATCCTCGAACTTAGAATAACTCTGGACATTTCGGTCTCATACTGTCCTCACATTCCCAAGTGACTTCCTCGTGCTTCTGGTTCTGCCAGATGACCTTCACTAGTGGCACTTCCTTGTTTCTTTTTCTCTTGACTGCTCTGTCCACTATCTGTGTAGGTCTGCTCTCGTAGCTAAGATCCTCTTGAATCTACACTGTCTGAGGCTGAATCACTTGGCTAGGGTCGTGGAGACACTTCTTTAACATGGAGACATGGAATACATTATGTATTGCTGACATGTCTTGTGGTAAGTCTAGCTTGTAAGCTACTTTCCCAATCCTTTCTGTGATCAGGTAAGGTCCTACATAACGAGGACTTAATTTTCCCTTCTTGCCAAATCTCTTCACTCCCTTCATAGGAGCAACCTTAAGAAAGACTGAATCCCCTACTTGGAATTCAAGTGGCCTACGGCGTGTGTCTATATAACTCTTCTGTCTACTCTGGGTAGTCTCAATTCTCTGTCTAATCTTCTGAATAGCCTGAGTAGTTTCATCTATCAGCTCTGTCTGAATGCCCAGTTCCACTTCCATTTCTTTTCTTTCACCTGCTTCTTGCCAGCAAATGGGTGATCTGCACTTCCTACCATACAACGCCTCATAAGGTGTCATCTCGATGGTGGCTTGATAGCTATTGTTGTAGGCAAACTCAGCTAAGCATAGATACTTGCACCAACTTCCCTTGAAATCTAGCACACAAGCTCTGAGCATATCTTCTAGAATCTGATTTACTCGCTCTATCTGTCCATTAGTCTGAGGATGGAATGCTGTGCTGAACTTGAGTTTGGCGCCTAGTGCATTCTGAACACACTCCCAAAAGTGTGAGGTGAAACACCCATCTCTATCAGACACAATAGTTTTAGGAACTCCGTGAAGCCTGATCACCTCCTTAACATATAACTGTGCCAACTGCTCTATAGAGTGGGACATCTTGATGGCTAGAAAATGAGCAGACTTGGTCAATCGGTCTACTATTACCCATATCACATCATATCCATTTATGGTTCTTGGGAGACCTGTTATGAAGTCCATGGATATGTCTTCCCACTTCCACTCTGGTATAGGAAAAGGCTGTAGAACTCCTCCTGGTCTCTGGTGTTCTGCTTTGACCCTATGATATGTCAGGTAGGTACTGACATACTTAGCTACATTTCTTTTGAGTCCAGACCACCAGAACCTCTGTTTCACGTCTTGGTACATCTTGGTAGAACCAGGATGCATGGAGTATGGTGTACCATGAGCTTCCTCTAAAATTTCTTTCTCAGCTCTTCATCATTGGGGACACCAAGGCGGCTCCCCTGATAAAGAATTCCACTGTCTAATACTCGAAACTCCGAATTTCCTTCTTCTTGTATCCCTTGCTTGATCTTTTGGATATTTGGATCTTCGCTTTGCTTTCTCTGTATATCCTCAAGTAGGGTTGACTCTAAGGTCAATGCAGAGAGTTGCCCATAAATAATTTCCATTCCAAAGTCTGACAACTCCTTCTGCAGTGGTAGGGCTAATGATTGTTAGGACCAAAAGTAGCTAGAGGGGGGGGGGGGGGGGAATAGCTCGTCGCGTTTGCTCGGTGCTTGGCGTTGCTTGTTTCTTCAAAGATACGATGCGGAAAATACAGAAACAATCACACAACGCTAACACAGTTGGTTTACTTGGTATCCACCTCACAAGAGGTGACTAATCCAAGGATCCACACCAACACACACACCCTCCACTAAATAAAACTCTCCTTTATGGTAACTACCAAGGGCGGAGAAGCCCTACAAGACTCAATACAAGAAGAGAGGGAAAGGATACAAGAAATACAAGCTTACAAGCTTACAATGAGTATATACCCTAACCCTAGCTTCTCTTCTTGGCTTTGATCCGCCTCTTGACTTGGAAAACTTCCAAGATCCTTCAAGAACTGGCGATCTGAGCTTTGTGAGTGCTGTGGAGGAGCTGGCGAGAAATCTGGAGTGAATCGGAGAAGAGATGCCGAAGGAAATGAACGCCTGCGGCCTTTATCGACGCCAACGGTCGGATCCCGATCGATTCGAATGTTCCCAATCGATCGGGGAGGCTTTGGATCGATCCACGGATCGATCCAGAGTGCCTCTGTGCTCTGGAGTAACGCCTGGATCGATCCACGGATCGATCCAGCGCTTATCGCGCGAAGCAGCATCGTCCCGATCGATTCACTGATCGATTGGGACATCTGGATCGATCCACGGATCGATCCAGAGGCTCTCTGTTCGCTAGAAAAGGCCTGGATCGATCCACTGATCGATCCAGCTCCTGGATCGATCCACTGATCGATCCAACACTTGGTTTTTGCCCAAAACCAAGTTCCAAGCCTCTCAAACCAACATCCGGTCAACCTCGATCTGTTGGTACATCATGCCTAGCATCTGGTCACTCCTTTGACCTGCTAGGACTTCCCACCAAGTGTCTGGTCAATCCCTTTGACCCACTTGGACTTTTCTATTCATGCCAAGTATCTGGTCACTCCCTTGACCTACTTGGACTTCCATCAGATGTCTGGTCAATCCCTTTGACCTATCTGTATTTCCTCGTGCCAAGTATCCAGTCAATCCTTTGACCTACTTGGACTTCCCAACACCAGATGTCCGATCATCCTTGATCCATCTGGATTTTCCCTTGCCTGGCTTCACTCACCAGGACTTTCACCTAGCTTCACTCACTAGGGTTTTCCATCTGCCTAGCTTCACTCACTAGGGCTTTCACCTGGCTTCACTCACCAGGACTTTCACCTAGCTTCACTCACTAGGGCTTTCACCTGGCTTCACTCACCAGGACTTTCACCTAGCTTCACTCACTAGGGTTTTCACCTGGCTTCACTCACCAGGACTTTCACCTAGCTTCACTCACTAGGACTTTCACCTAGCTTCACTCACTAGGGTTTTCCTTCTGCCTGGCTTCACTCACCAGGACTTTCACCTGGCTTCAATCAATTTCTTATTGTCAAACATCTAAACTCAAACCAAGACTCAGCTTGGTCACCCAGGTCAACCTTGACCTGAGGGATGTTGCACCAACAATCTCCCCCTTTTTGATGTTTGACAATACCACAATAACACTTACAATACCACATGTAAGTTAGGCTAATCCTATAGCCTCAATCTTCATGCCACTAGGTAATGAACATATAAATTAAGCTCTTCATTCTCCCCCTACGAGGGCACACTCCCTCTAGGTAATGAAAGCCTAACTTACACCCATTCATAGGTCCTTTCATTCTCCCCCTATTGGCACACATCAACCCATCTTTGGGCACACATCAACCCATGCCCCAATTTTGGGTACACATCAACAAATCCATTTGTTGACGACTCTCCCCTCAAGAGTTACTCATCATTGTTCTCAACATCACTCGTTGTGATCAACACGATAATGAAGGTCCCATACCCTTCATTTATCCTTAACTTCTCCCTCAATGTAGACAAATACCCAACCTTGAGCATTATCTAACCACTTGAGTTCCCACTTGAAATAATGAGGATATCCACTCCCCATTTCAAGTTCAAAAGCTCATACATGAGCATTTTCTTTAAAGAAGGTTAACCACCTTCCAAGGTTCATGAAAAGTAATTTTTCATGTCTTTAAAGAGTCCCTCCCCCTAAAGACATGGTGGTAACTTCTGTCATTGCACCAACAATGACTTGGAATCCCTAAACCTTTAGGAAACCCAAATTTAGAAGTTTTGAGGTTCAAATACTCAAAATTTGAAACAAACCTCAACCTAAACTTCAATGAAGCCTTCCTTAACCAATCCATCCTTGTTTTCACATGAAAACACCCTTTGTATGTATACAAATGTATTTTAGGAGTTTGGAATGGTTACCTAGACTCAAAGAGGTTCAAAGATGCTGAAATCAAGCCTTCCCAGCCAAAATCAGCAACTTGGATCGATTGGAGTTGGGTTCCAATCGATTGAACCTTTCTGAATCGATCCACTGATCGATTCAGACTACCTGGATCGATCGGCTGATCGATCCAGAGAGCTTCTGCTCGCGGGAGAATTGCCTTCTGAATCGATCCACGGATCGATTCAGGAACTCCAATCGATCCATGGATCGATCGGAGCTCTGATAGTTGCTGAAATTCCATTTCAGTCAACTTCAGAAACCCCTAGAAAATTCTACAAAAATCCAAAAATTATGAAATTTCGTGTAGACATTATTTAGGGCATACTTAATCATGGAAAAATAGCTTTCTATGAAAATACATCATATTTTCAAAGATTGACACAAACTTGAAAACTTGCAAAAACTTTAGTGTTTTTCTTCAAGTTTGTGTCTAACTATTCAATGGTGATTACTATCAAAAGATAGCCTTCACCAAGGTTTTCCAAAAACATTTTAAAAACATTTTCAAAACCAATATCCCATCATGTTCCTTGGGCATAATGCACATGACTTGTACATTAGCTTTCCCAATGATGGGAAAACACATAACTATGTGTTTTGATGAACCTAAAACTCAAAAGAAAGCACTAAATCAACATCTTGAGTTTTGTTCATCTTCCTAACATCTCACTTGTATCTAATGTACACTAAAACACGGATAAGTCACCTTATAGTCCTTGTGAGATGTGGGATTTTGATTTTTCCCTAATCTAGGGATCATGCATATCTATCTAGGCATTCTAGAGATATTAGACATCCACCTAGGATGTCACTTGTCAATAATTGTTGTTAAATGTCATTCGTCCTTAATTACAAGGAATTAAACTTAATGCATGATTATGTTATGGCATACATCAAAAGAAAATAATTTTCAAAAGAAAATATCCTATTACTACATGATGTATGAATGTCATGACATGGTTTTTTTGGAGTTTTCATAATAAAACAATGAATTCAAAAATAGACATGATGTCATGGCATATGATGGGCAAGCAATCATGGCAATGTTTAGCATAAATAAAATATACCTAGATTACCTATCTAAATATCCTTAATCACTTAGCTAAACTCAAAATATACCACTTGTTTTAACTTAAAACGATACCACTTGTTTTAATTTAAAACATTAAACCTAGATTGCCCTAACTACTTCAAAGAAATGTCAAAACCTAAATTGACATTTCTTATTTCTCTTGATTTGTTTATGACACTTAATAATTAAACATATCCTCAAATGTTGGCATATTTCATTTTTCCACAAGAGTAGCACTAAGAAAATACCAAAGTCCCAACTTGGTATTTCTTATATTTTTCTAATTTGTGCCTTTTTAAGATAAAATCAATTTTTCCACCAATAGACACATGTTACTCTTTCAAGAAGTAATCAATAGGTCCATTTCATTTTCAAAGGTTAACTAAAACCTTGAAAATGCTCCTTGAGTGTCAATTTCCTCAAAGTTAGGTTAACTACCCTTCTAATCGGAGTTGACACTCTCTAACCCATCTATGGGGTAGAGAAGATGCTCCTAGGAACCCAACACCTATTGGTGCTCCTTGGATGCTCTAGGTACTCACTAGGGATAACTTCCCTAGATACCTTCCTAGTGACCTTGTTGGACTTCTTAGAAGCCTTGGTCACACTTTCTAGGTCAACTCCAGGGATAACCTCCCTTGTGACCTTGTTTGTGACTTTCTTAGACTTCTTAGAAGTCTTAGTCACATTTATTGCAAAAATACTCTTAGGGATGACTTCCCTAGTATTTTTGGCTTGACCACTAGACCTAGGGTTTGTTCCATAACTATATGGAACTCTATGGTAAGAGGGCACATCCTTCTTAGCCTTTGGTTTGTATCCCAAACCTCTATGACCATTGGATGGCTTTTGTACCCCTAAACCTAGGTTATGCTCATTTTGCCCTAATAGGATATTTTCCATCCTTTTTAGGGTCTTTTCCATTTTATCAAGTCTTGACCTCAAGACTTGATTTTCCATCACTAAGTCCTTAGTTTTTGGTTTTCCATTATGTTCATGAGCATTTTTGTGCCTAGGCTTGTAGATACAATCCTTAGAGTTCTTGCCTAGACTTTTACTTACATTCCTAGCCTTAGGTTGGGTAGTTTTGGCATGTAGGGCCACATGTTTTTCCTTAAAGCCCTCATGCTTTCTATTCTTATGGTAAATTGCATTAAAATGATAAAAGTTAGAACTATCATGCTTTTCACCATAATGTAAGGGGGTAGGCTCAATAAAAGATACCTTCTTCTTTACCTTGGAGGCTCCCCCTTGACTAGTGCCTCCTTGAGCCTTGACCACCTTCTTCCCCTTGGGGCATTGACTTCGGTAATGCCCCTTTTGATTGCAAGAGAAACATATAATATGCTCCTTGCTCTTCTTTGTGTTGGGGATGATCTCCTTGGGCTTCGCCTTGCCCTTTTGTGCCACTTTGCCCTTCTTCTTGGCCAATTTAGGACACTTGCTCTTGTAGTGTCCATTTTCCCTACACTCAAAACATATTATATGATTTTTATTTTTAATTGAAACATTTATACCTTTGTGTGTAGGGGTGGCAGCTTTTCCTTTGGATCCGGAGGTAGAAGCTTCCTCTTAATCGAACCTTGATTCCCCTCCATTTGATTTTTCTTGACTTGTGGAGGTAGAAGCTTCTTCCTCCCCTTCTTCTCTTGACCCGGATGTAGAAGCTTCTCCTTCTTCTTGATCCGGTGTCACCAAGAATTGCTCCCCCTCAATCCTAGAGGTGGAGGCTTCATCATCTTGAATATGAAACAAGGAGTATGCTCCCTCCTTGTTCCCTTCGTTGCATTCCCTTGAGGATGAAGCTTCTTGGATTTCTTCTTCTTCGGAGGTTGAGCATCTCTCAACCTTGGAGTCCTCCTCTTGATCTTGCTCCAAAGAGTCACCCTCTCCGGATTCTTCATGATCTTGTACAGTGGAGGGGATCTCTTCATGAAGCTTGGCCAATTTGCTCCATAGTTCCTTTGCATCTTCAAATTCTCCAATTTTGCAAAGGATGGTGCTTGGCAATAAATTGACCAAGAGCTTGGTCACTTTTTCATTGGCCTCGCACCTCTGGACTTGCTCTTGGTTCCACTTGCTCCTCTTGAGAACTTTACCCTTTGAATTTCTTGGAGTCTTGAAACCTTCCATTAGAGCAAACCATTGCTCTATCTCCATCATAAGAAAATTTTCGATTCTTGATTTCCAAGAATCGAAACTCGTAGAAGTGTATGGTGGAGCCACCCTTGTGTCAAATCCAAGTCCATCTTGGAATTGCATCTTGAAGTTGAGCTTGATAAAGTCTTGAAATTGAAGAATTTGCTCCAACTTCTTCACCCTCTAGCTTTTCTTGTTACGCTTGACCCTTCCGGTGATGATTCCGGTGAAGAGCGGCCTCGCTCTGATACCACTTGTTAGGACCAAAAGTAGCTAGAGGGGGGGTGAATAGCTCGTCGCGTTCGCTCGGTGCTTGGCATTGCTTGTTTCTTCAAAGATACGCAGCGGAAAATACAGAAACAATCACACAACGCTAACACGGTTGGTTTACTTGGTATCCACCTCACAAGAGGTGACTAATCCAAGGATCCACACCAACACACACACCCTCCACTAAATAAAACTCTCCTTTATGGTAACTACCAAGGGCGGAGAAGCCCTACAAGACTCAATACAAGAAGAGAGGGAAAGGATACAAGAAATACAAGCTTACAAGCTTACAATGAGTATAAACCCTAACCCTAGCTTCTCTTCTTGGCTTTGATCCGCCTCTTGACTTGGAAAACTTCCAAGATCCTTCAAGAACTGGCGATCTGAGCTTTGTGAGTGCTGTGGAGGAGCTGGCGAGAAATCTGGAGTGAATCGGAGAAGAGATGCCGAAGGAAATGAACGCCTGCGGCCTTTATCGACGCCAACGGTCGGATCCCGATCGATTCGAATGTTCCCAATCGATCGGGGAGGCTTTGGATCGATCCACGGATCGATCCAGAGCGCCTCTGTGCTCTGGAAAAATGCCTGGATCGATCCACGGATCGATCCGAGCTTCCCAATCGATCCACGCTGATCGATTGCTATCCTGGATCGATCCACGGATCGATCCAGGCTGCTCTGGCTTGGAGAACGGATCGATCAGCGATCGATCCAGACTCGATCCACCGATCGATCCAGCTCCTGGATCGATCCACCGATCGATCCAACACTTGATTTTTGCACAAAACCAAGTTCCAAGCCTCTCAAACCAACATCCGGTCAACCTTGACCTGTTGGTACATCATGCCTAGCATCCGTCACTCCTTTGACCTGCTAGGACTTTCCACCAAGTGTCCGGTCAATCCTTTGACCCACTTAGACTTTTCTATTCATGTCAAGTATCGGTCACCCTTGACCTACTTGACTTCCATTAGATGTCCGGTCAATCCTTTGACCTACTCAGATTTCCTCGTGCAAGTATCCAACAATCCTTTGACCTACTTGACTTCCCAACACCGGATGTCCGATCATCCTTGATCCATCCGGATTTTCCCTTGCCCGGCTTCACTCACCAGGACTTTCACCCAGCTTCACTCACTAGGGTTTTCCATCCGCCTAGCTTCACTCACCGGGCTTTCACCTGCCTTCACTCACCAGGACTTTCACCTAGCTTCACTCACTAGGGTTTTCCTTCTGCCTGGCTTCACTCACCAGGACTTTCACCTAGCTTCACTCACTAGGGTTTTCACCTGGTTTCACTCACCAGGACTTTCACCTAGCTTCACTCACTAGGACTTTCACCTAGCTTCACTCACTAGGGTTTTCCTTCTGCCTGGCTTCACTCACCAGGACTTCCCTGTCATGTATCCGGTCAACCTTGACCTACTTAACTCTTCTTCAATCAATTTCTTATTGTCAAACATCTAAACTCAAACCAAGACTCATCTTGGTCACCCAGGTCAACCTTGACCTGAGGGATGTTGCACCAACAATGATGACAAAGACATCAGGGATGCACTGGACTTTTTACTTAGTGCATCTGCCACTTTGTTAGCTTTTCCTGGGTGGTAGAGGATTTCACAGTCGTAATCTTTGACCAACTCCAGCCACCTGCGCTGTCTCATGTTTAAGTCCTTCTGAGTGAAGAAGTACTTAAGACTTTGATGATCTGTGAAGATTCTACACTGAACTCCATACAAATAATGTCGCCAGAATTTCAGTGCAAAAACCACAGCTGCCAGCTCAAGATCGTGAGTGGGATAGTTCTTCTCGTAGTCTTTGAGTTGTCTGGAAGCATAGGCTATGACTTTTCCTTCTTGCATGAGTACAACTCCTAGGCCCATCTTGGAAGCATCACTGTAGATGTCAAAACTCTTGTCACTTTCTAGAACTGTTAGGATAGGAACATTGGTCAGTCTCTTCTTGAGTTCTTGGAAACTCTGCTCACATTTATCTGACCATTCAAACTTCTTATTCTTCCTGGTCAGGGTGTCAGTGGAGAGGCTATCCTGGAAAAGTCCTCCACAAATTTTCTGTAGTACCCAGCTAAACCAAGGAAACTTCTGATCTCCCTGGCATTCTTGGGTCTCTTCCAGTTGCTGACTGCTTCTATTTTGGCTGGATCTACTTGGATACCTTCTTTAGAAATTATGTGACCTAGAAATGCCACCTGATTTAACCAGATCTCGCACTTTGAGAATTTAGCGTAAAGCTGCTTCTGCTGTTGGGTCTGCAGAACTATTCTCAAGTGCGTGTCATACTCCTCTGGAGTCCTTGAATAGACCAGAATGTCGTCAATGAATACGATGACAAATTTGTCAAAGTATTCTCTGAACACTCTGTTCATTAAGTCCATGAAGACTGCAGGTGCATTAGTCACACCTAAAGGCATGACTACAAACTCGTAGTGTCCAGATCTGGTCCTGGAAACTGTTCTGGGTGTATCACTTTCTTTCACCTCCAACTGATGATACCCAGAGCGCAGGTCTATCTTTGAGAACACTATTGCCCCTCTTAACTGTTCAAATAAGTCGTCGATCCTGGGAAGGGGGTACTTGTTCTTGATCATCACTTGATTCAGAGCTTTGTAATCTATGCATATCCGCATAGATCCGTCCTTCTTCTTGACAAACAACACAGGAGCTCCCCAAGGTGAGTGACTAGGGCTGATGAAGCCTTTGTCAAGTAGCTCCTGGAGTTGTTCTTGTAACTTTTTTAGCTCTGCTAGAGAAATTTGGTACAGAGCTTTTGAAATTGGGCTGGCGTCAGGAACCAATTCAATTTCAAACTCCGCTTCTCTGTTGGGAGGTAGTCCAGGTAGCTATTCTAAAAATACCTCTGGATATTCACAGACTACTCAAACGTCTTTCTTCTGTTCTGCTTACTTGCCTGGGATTTCTGACTTCCTGCTGACTCATCCTCTATCTTCACTGGCTTGTGCTGCGCTCGTTGTGCTTTGATGTTGTTCAGATAGTGCTCACTAATACCCTGCTGACCAACTCTTCACCAATCTGTGGTCGGTGAGTTTCATTACTCACATTAAGTGTTATTTCTGGTCTCAACCTTCGGAGCATCAGTCTGACTCGTTCTTTCTCTGTAATTACTAACTCTAGGCAAAGACGAGCTAGCCTGTTGAATCTTGTGATCGCCTCTTCTACTGGTAGGTCACCTGGTCTAAATTCTATAAACTCCTCATAATGTTTATTGGTGATCCGTTGATGGAAGAATTCTTCGTAAAACTCTATCTCGAAGTCAACCCAGCTCATCTTGTTGACTGTTCTCTTACTCTTAACTCGCTCCCACCACATACAAGCATCTCCAGATAGGCAGAAAGAAGCACACTTAACCTTCTCGACTTCTGATCAGTCAAGAAGCTCCATTGTGCTCTCAAGTGTCTTGAACCAAGCCTGGGCATCCCAGGGCTCAGTCGTGCCTGAGAAGCTTTTTGGTTTCAGCTTCAGCCACTGGATGAGGTATGCTTCTTGTCATCTAGGTGTTGTGACGACTTCCAGGGCAACTGATGGGTCTTCAGTCACCACTGGGGTCTCCACCTTAATGGTTGGGGGAGTGGGAGGAGCTGGCTTCTGATTGGTCATTAGATTGGCAATCACTTGCTGCTGCTCGCTACTTGTCTCTGAAGTTGAGTAACAACTTTAGAGAGAATAGGCCCAGGGGTTCTGGGCTCTTCATTCTCCTGATCTTGGTTCTCAGTACGAACGGTACGGGGATGTTCTCTTCTTGCCATCTAATTATGCAAAGAAAGAGACTTGCTATCTTCTCTATCCTTCCTAAACATACATATATATGGATCAAGAAAGGAGAAACAATAACTTCTATCTTACTTAAGTACTCATAAGCAATTACTCTGTACTGTAGTTAATAATAAGGAAAGCAGAATAAAGAAAGAATTTAAATAATTTCTTACTTGGAGACGGCAAGGATGATGCTGATGTGTGTGTGATGCTGGAGAATGAAACCTGCTCTGATACCAACTGTAACAAACCACCCTTCTTACTACTACTCTCTAAGGGCGGTTGTTACCTATCTATACTCTACTTACTAGTGTCACTTATGCTAATATTAGCATCAGTTAGATTTATCACGACCCCAGAGGAATTCCTACCAAAAAATTTCGGCAGAGTTTCCCCTTTACCGGTGACCAAATCAACAATACAAACAGTGTATACTCAGCCACAGGTGGCTGGAACATATAATTACACAACCACGCAGTAATAAAACCTACTATTACTCAAGGAAAACTATTCTAGCAATAGTAATCAAACATAACTCCAACAATAAGACGTATCAAACTACAAGTGCGGAATAAAACTTAATTGCAATCTCCCAAAACTTCATAATAGTATTTAAGAAGAAAACTAGAACATAAACTGAAACTCTAAACAAGTAAGTCCTGAACATTTGCTAGCAAACTCTGGATCTCTCCTTAGTCCAGTCATCACACACCTCCATCACCACCACCTTGTCGTCTTCCTTTCATATTTTAGCTTTTCCTTTATCTACAGTAGGAGGAAAAAATAGATCTATAAGTGAAACGCTTAGTAAGTACTAATCTATCTCACAAAAACTCGAAGTGCATAAAAAGAATGCAACAATACTAAAACTGAAATGCTAAAAGAAAAGCTGCATGTACTCATGGTATACAGAAATAAAACTGAATACTAAACATGCTCACTAACTGATAGGAAAATAATGAAACTACTACTGTAAGCTCAGAATTAAAGAAACTAACTTCTATTGATTCTAAGCATAATACTTGTTTCATTTTCTTATATCTTTATACTAGAGATTAATCTTTTAATTTCTCTTTTACTGTCTTCTTCTTTTCTTCTTTCTTTCTTTTCTTTTCTTTTCTTCTTCTTCTTCTTCTTCTTTTCTATTCTTTTCTTTTCTTCTTCTTTTCTTCTTCTTTGGGCCCAGGCTTAATACCATCTTTGTTTTGCGCGCTCTCTAATAGTGACTGAGGTAGCGAGCCTCCAGCCCTATGAGGATAAAGACCTCGATCTTACCAGGGCCAAGATCTCGGAATTGGTCACCTGGATTTGTCTAACGACAACCTCGGAAGTCGGGTACTAGCCTCTTACTTTAATTTACTAGTTATCTCTTTTAAACTAGACTTTAGTCTTTTTCTTTACTCATACTTCTTATAATCCTTTATTGGAGCCTATTAGAATCCTATAGATATATCTAACAAGTATAGGATTACAACTAACCAAACATGCTATATAAAAATAACATAAGGGAAGCAGATCTGAACTCTCTAAGCATGTTATAAAACAAAGCAAAGGAAAGCAAATCTGAACTTACTAATCATGCTATAAAATAAAGCAAAAGAAAGCAACTTTGAACTTACTAATCATGCTATAAAATAGAACAAAAGAAAGCAACTTTGAACTTACTAATCATGCTATAAAATAGAGCAAAACCAATCAAACTACAAGATAAGCTTAATAGTTGTTCATGTTCAAGAAAACCAATAAACTAACACTACATGCTTTAAATGAAGGTTGTTCTTGTCTTTCTAAGTAGCAAGGAAAATGTTAAACTCATTCTAACTAAATAATCGACAGTTCTTACTATTCAAATACTGAAATTTAGGATCCTATCTTGACCTTGGACTTGTTTTGCTTAGAACTCCTCATAAACCCCTAAACAGATTAAATGGAGCACTTTACCATCCTGTCAACCTACAAATTCTAAGGTTTCATAGCACAACCATGCTCCTTAGGCTATGTTGCAAAGAATAAAAACAACTTGAATATGTTGTGAAAGCAAAACTAAGCATGTTGTGGAGTTCAAGCTGTGAAAGTAAACCAAATACAACAACTAGGCATGCACTGGAAATCAAGCTAAGCATACTGGGAAAATCAAAGATTAAAATGCTAAACTTAAAGCTAATCATATTCATGGAATTAGCAAATAAAAACTAAGCTACAAGATACACTATGTATAGCTGTTCGTGCCTAGTAGTGGCAAGGAAAACTAAGCTACAAATAGGCAATTCAATCCTAAACAATTTAAATTGAGTTTCATTGTAGCAAGTATCAAAAGAACAAGCCAAAACCTACAAACTATAAATTTCCTTTGCGGAATCATAGATCTATACAATTTTACAGACCACCTCCTATTCTTTTAGGTTACTTACCAAATAAAAGGAAGTTTGATTAACCTCATTCTTTATTCCTAACCAAACAAGAGAAAGGACTATTTTACTTATTCATTTTTTTTTCTTTTCACAGCATGCTTCAGGAATAAAGAAGGGCAAATAAATCTAACACATTCTATGTTCATTACTTAGCACCAAAATCCGAAACTAAGGAACAAAGCTTGCTGAATTGAAACCTAATAAATCAAGCTTGCTTATTATCAGAATTAAGAAGCCTAACTATTTGCCAAACCCATGGAAACCTAATCCAATCGAAACCCCTTCTTTCTTCTTTGATTCACAGCAGCAAACACAACCAACTGGCTGTACATATGATCCGAAAGCAGAGAAAGCAAGGAAACTCATGCAAGCTTCGGAAACAAGAAGGACTACTTATCCAAGACTCACCGCAGAAATCATCCAATAGGGAAACTCACGGTAGATTCAAAACAAGGAGAACTATAATCCGAAAACAAGAAAACGAAACCCTAATTTCGGAGCAACTCCTACCACAGGTGAGTAGTACTTACAGAGCGTTCTTGGACTTACAACCGAAGAAAGGCAGCTAGGGTTCGGGTAAAGCTTGAGATTTCGGCGTTCTCCATGTGTTCGCGCGTTCTCTTCGACGGGAGGTTCGAAACCAGCAAGGACCGCCGGAAGAAAGCCTTCGTCGGCTGCCGGAGGGAGGAAACCTAACTCGGCTTCGATTTCGCCCAAGCACAGAAACGCCGCTTGCGTCGGGAGGAAGAGGAGAAAGGAACAAGAGTTTTAGGCGAGAAAGGTAAAACCTAATCCCTTTATAACTAGGGTTTTTTTTCCATCTAACTACTGCTTAAGTATTATTCACTCTTTCCTTAATTAACACCGACCGCTAGCCCAGTTGGTCAAGCGGCTTTTAACCGAATCGAAGGATCTCGGCTTCAATCCCTCAGCCGCGCATTCTTTTTTTTTTCCCTTTATTTTAAGTGTTCCAACTATAGCTTAAATAAATTCACTTCCCTTCTTAATTATAAAACAACCGCAGACCAGTTGGTTGGCTGGGTTCGGTTGAGGTTCGGCTCGGGTCGAGGTTGTGGGTTCGAACCTTGGCTTGGATAATTTTTTGAGCTAAACTTCTTTCGTTTTGTAAAAATATCAAACGACCTCCAAAAATTACGTAAAAATACTCCAAAAATTTCTAAAAATCTTTAGAATATTTAAAAGCATTTTTAAATATTTTTAAGGACATTTAGAACTCAAAATAGGGAAAATTGGGTCGTTACAAAGTGTCTGGTCAATCTTTTGACTACTTAGACTTCAAATCACTAGGTGTCTGGTCAACCTTTGACCCATCTAGATTTTCAACTGTCCGACTTTACTTACCAGGACATCCTCACTACCTAACTTCATTCACTAGGGCTTTTCACGTGACTTCACTCACCATGACTTTCCAATTGCCTAGCTTCACTTACTAGGACTTTTCACACCAAATGTCCGATTAACACTGACCCACTTAAATTTTCTTCTTCTACCAACCTTCTCGTTGGTCTTGCCCTTTCCTAACCTCCAGTTAGTACCTCCCAATCAAGTATCTGGTCACTCTTGACCTACTTAATTCTTCTTCACATCAAACTAGTTTAACTTTGACCAGAGAGGAATTACACCAACAGTCTTCCTAAACTAATAATTATACCTGCAATCTTCATATATTGTCAAACATTAAAACTCAAATATCAAGACTCAAACTTGAGCTAATTCAAATTTAGTCAAACTGATCATCCTTAATCTAAAAAATTTGTACCAATAATAGGCCCCCTGATCAGCTTTGTTTACAAGACTACTATCAGCTAAAGACCTCCCTTTAGGAGTTTTCTTCAATATATGATGAATTTTATTTTTTGGCAACATCTTGACATTATTCCGTCCCCCAATCTTCCTCTGATCTCCACTTCTTGACATTTTCCTCTCATGCACATCAGGACTTTGTAATTTATTAGCATGAGAAACCACCTCTAGACAACCATTAGACACCTTTTCCACTTGATCGTCCTCCATAGCATAGCACCCCTGCAGTCCATCTTCCAGATCATTTAGAAGCTGAAATCTATTGCCAACCACCAAATCTTTTTTAGAATCAAATACATTTGCAATTAATTTTCCATTTTTTTTTAATCCGTTCCTGTTTAGCCGGTGGAACCTGCAACCCCTCATTCCTTTCCTTTCCAACAAAAGCTTGCTTAGAAAACTCCCTCAAGTACCCACCATCAGTAACAGTTTCCTTAGCACGAGGCTTCCCAACTGACTTTGGAAAATTCCCCTTTACCTAACACTCTTCTACAAAGTGACCCAAGTGCATACAGAAATCACAATACTTCGGCTGCTTCTCATAGCTCACTTTCTGTAGTCTCTTCTCCTCCCCAATGCCAATCCATAAGTTCTCGATTTTAGGCTTCACAGCTCAATCTTCACACACACATGCGCCACGGACAGCTTAGACCCATCAGCTGTTGTTTCATCAATCTTAATAGGCTTTCCAATTATACTGGTAGCTGTAAAAAATCCCTTCTTACTAAACATATGAATCAGAAGATCTGGCATCTGCACTCACACTAGAATGACTAAAGATTCAACTTCATAGGAAAAATGCGGCGACCATTTGAATATATGCATTGGAACACCCTCGATGTACCAAATCCCATAAGTCCACTCTCTAGCCATGCCCACATTTGAAGTGAGGTGGATGAAGACATAACCAGATCGGAGAAACCTCAGATTGTAAAAACTTGAAAGACCCAGATTTGAAAATTCTTGAAGAACCATCGTATGCTTTGGTCTCAACCCTGCAAACTTCCCAATTAGCAAAAACCGATAAGGGAAAGCCACACCAGAAACCTCTTCTTTAGAATAGAAAAGGGCTGGTTTGTTATTATAGATTGACGCCTCCTTGAAATCATCCCCAACATCATCAAAGCATTTCCTTTTAGTGTGAGGAGATGAAGGTTGCAATGCTGCCGTGTACAAAATCTTGGAGTCGATTCCATCTGGATGCAGTGTCGCTCCCACCTTCGTTGATTGACGAATGGAAAGGGGAGTGAAAATGGTGGAATCTTTCATCGGAATCATCCCACCTCCCACGGCCATCGCCGTGGGGAAAAAATGCATGAGAAAAAAATCACCCAAAATAGACAAGAGTTGTATCAGGATAAAATAATCAAAAAACTTCTAAAGCCTTGTAATACATTGGACAAAGATGGTAGCAAGCTTTATGTAATTAGTTAAAAAAAAAATCAAATTTCCAGATGGGTATGCCCCGGATATGACTCGATATGTGGATATGAATAAGTTAAATATGTTTGGAATGAAGAGTTATAACTGTCATACATTCATGCAAAAACTTATTCCAATAGCTTTTCATGACTTATTTTCTCAAAATGTTTGGCAAGCACTCATAGAATTGAGCCTATATTTTATAGATTTGACAGTGAGATATATTATAATGGAATATATGCTTCGACTAAAAATAGACATTCCTCTCATTATATATAAGCTAGAGCATATTTTTCCACCCAGTTTTTTTTTTTTGATTCAATGGAACATCTACTAGAACATTTAGCATATGAGTTATAAATAGCTGGTCCTGTACAGTGCAGATGGATATATCTATTCGAATGATTTTTAAGGAAATTAGAAAATAATGTTCGTAACAAAGCAAGAGTTCAGGGGTCAATCTGTAATATTTATCTGGTTGAAGAAACATTCTCTTTCTGCTCCTATTATTTTGCTGATAATGTGAAAATTAGACATTGTAAATGTCTTAGAAATTCTGATGATGCTCAATTAATAGACCAATCTATAGTTTCTATTTTCAAGTTTCCTGGTAAGCCAATAGGAGCATCTGTTTCTAGATAGTTAACTCAACAAAAATATCATACTGCAAAGATATACATACTCTTAAACTATGATGAAGTCAAATCCTACATAAAGTAAGTTGATTTCTTTAATCAAACATTTATCCAATTTAAGTTGTTTGTCGATATCCCAATTTTCTTAAAATTATCTTATTTTCTAGCTTGTATGAACTACTACTACAAGTACAAAATCCATTAATTCGTGCAAGTGAGATAACTGAAAAGTTAAAGACAAAATTTGTATTATAGTTTCAAATCTATGTAAGTTAAGGATAATTTTTACATACATATTAAATTATCAGAGATTTAATTTATATCATAACTATTGTTATAGGTATTCAGTCGAAGAATATCTAATGTGAAAGATTCTAGGATAATCAATCTTGCATCTGGGCCTCTCTGTAAGATAATAGTGTACTCTAGCTACTATGTTAATGACTTTAAATTTCACGTGACACAACGGGATTCACCTAGACTGACTTTTAATTTGGGTGTTTATGTGAAAGAATCTATCAACAACAATAATTCTGAGTTTGATTATTAAGACTTGAAGAAATCATAAAGGTTGAATATCCTACCTTACTCATCAAAAGATATGTGTTATTTAAATATTCTTGATATGATCAAACTCCAAGAATATGTACCAGAATACATCCGAACTATAATTTAGTTAAGGTAAATGTAAACAAAAGCTTCAAAAAATATGAACCTTTCTATCTTGAATATCCCACAAAGAGGAGAAGAGCTAGTGAATGATTAGCAGTTTGCCAAACAAAGCCTCACTTTACCATATAAATGTCAAACTTTGTCATGACCCAAAACCATGATACATTTTAAAATGATACAGTGGAGATACATTCAGTAGATTCTCATATTCAATCAACATCTCAACTTGTAGATATTAATATACCTTATGAGAAGAGATGATGGAGAGATGCCCAACAGTGAGGTGCTTATTGAACTAATAAAGTCTACTGACGATGATCTACAAAATGTTAATGTTAATAATCAAGATTCTTATATCTCACTAGTTATAATCTATTATTCATTAATGTTAAGGTAAATTTATATTTAGATCTAAATATTCCTAGTTATATCACTAGTCTTACTCTATTAGCCATTATTGTTTTTATGATTAAAAGTAGTTTTCATGCTTATGTGTTATAATGTAATTGTGCAGATATAGACATGTCTAACACTGGTAGCTAGACTGTTTTGCGAATTATTGGAGGTTGGTAAGTATTGGTGTTATTAGTATTATTCACTACATTTATTTTTTTAACATATTTCTAATATTTTTATTTGTTTAATGTAGTTTTATCCTAGATGGTCATAGATTAATTGCCTACATCACATCCAAATTTAAAGAGCGATTTAGCAATTTTATTACGATGAGTTTTTGGTAAGCAATTTTAATTATCATGATTTTTTATATTTTTTTATAATAATTTATGAACATATTATTGTAAAAAAGATATACTTAAGAGACATGGCATGAGGTAGAATTTTATGCCACCTGGAGTGCAGCTTGTGCCAAACTCTACAAAGACATGCTATACAAAGTAAGACAAAAGGAAATAAAATCATCCTATGTACCTGAGGATATTTGGGATGCATGGGGAGTCATCTAGGCTGCATATAGATGGCAAGAAAATGTAATGATGGCTTGAGCCAATAGAAAAAGTGAACTGACTGACCCTAGTACCGGATCCATAGAGCATACCGCTAGATCTTGATCGATCATTGAGCATACCTTAGACTGGGTGAGTTACAATTAATAAATTATATAAGAATTTTTTTTCTTGGATTATAAATGAATTCTAATATTTGGAAATAATTGTATTCTTTAATATTAAAAAACAAGAGCTATAACGACCTCCTATTTGTTGGAAGATATTTACCAAGGCACACAAGTCAAAAGATGACACCTTTATAGATCACCAATTGCCGGTATTCTACCTTATCCACGGTCCCTTAGATGCTCTATCCTTCACCGGATCCGAAACCATCAAGCTGAGTCATATGTGTATCCTACAAACCTGCACACTCATATACATATATCAAATACAAGGGTAACCTAACTTAAACCCTTTTCCCAAACATCAAAATACATGGTCACACAGACCTTTGGGATTGCTCCAACAGTTTGCTTGTTTTCTTTTTTATCTTTAACTTTTGTATTCATATTAGTTTATATTTCTACTGTGCACTAACGAATACGTAGGAAAGCAAAAGATTTGTGGTGATTATCTATTCAACCCCCTTCAAGCCAATACAAAGATCCTCAATAAGTGGTATTAGAGTGAGGGCGCTTTTCGTTAGACTAACTACCGAGGAAGTTAAGGATGACCGACTTGATTATTCTGCCAAAGTATGAAGGGGGAAGCCTTATGGGGTATCACATTTTAGATGGTGAAAATGAAGGCTTTCTTTCAGATGGATTGGGACACCATGATGGTTGTCGAGGAGTCGTTTAAAGTTCCAAGAGATAAGAAAGGGAAGAGACTTTGACCACATTATTGGACCAAGGAGCAAACCTCATGATCAAAGGCAAATGAAAAGGTAATATCAATTTTGATAGATATTTTGTCTGATAACATGATGAGAGATGTAGGTGAGTACAAGAACCCCCATGAGTTGTGGAGAAATATAAAGATGTTTCTAAGCGAAGAACCTAAGCCTACACACGAAGAAGAAAAGTCCAAGGAAAGGGACGCAGTGGCTCAAGTGGAGGAGGAGCAATTGGAAGGTGACGTGTGTTCAACTTCCAAGGAGAAGGAAGATGAGGAAGTGTCGTCCACATCTTCAAGAGTTGAAGAATAATCCAAGACAAGTGAAGAGGAAATCTTGGAAGTCAACCTTGCAAGCATCACCACTGAAGTCAAGTCAAAGGAACGTATCATTAGTTTCAATTGCATTGAGAAGGGATACTACAAGAGTAGGTGTCCAATGGGTAAGAAGAAGGTAAATTCTAATCCCATTCAAGTTGCTTTAGATATTAATGTATGTTGTAGAAATGAAGAAGCCAAAAGGAGGAGAATGTGCATTTTGTACTTCACATGTAGGGAGAAAGGACATTATCACACCAAGTGCCCTAAGAAGAGGGAAATAAAAAAGCTAGCACATTTGAAGAAATGGGAGAAGAAGAAAAGATCAAGTCAAGGGAGAGTTTCAAGGGTAAGGGAGGTATACCCTAATTTGAATTATAATTTAAATTGTTATTTTCCCATGTATGATAGGATTGATAATAATTATCATCATGTAGCAATGAAGAATTTTGGCTTTAGGTATCATGATAAAAGTAAGGTAAATTTTGAAATTAACCTTAAGATACCTATGCATGATAAATCTAGACAACATAGATTCTCATTACCTAAGGAGAATGAAGGTAATGGAGAACCTAAGAAAAAATTCTAAGAATGGGAGACATATGCCTAGAAAGGTGGGTAGGTCTAGGAATATCCAAGGTGGACAACAAGAATCTAGAATTAGGAGTTTAGAAAAGGAAAATCAAGCTTTGAAAGTAAAGCTTGATAATTTGGAGAAAACACTAGAGAGATTTAATGTTGTGATAGATTCCAATGCATGTTGTATATTTCATTAGCATAGTGGAATGCTATTATATTTATCCCAACTTAAATATATTATCAAATATCAAAAAATGAAAGATTGTTGAAAACAATCTTGAGGATCTGGTGTGACCATGAGTTTTGATATTTGGGAAAAAGATTTAAGTTAGATTTATCCTTGTATTTGATATGTGTATTTGATTTGTACAGGTTTACAGGATACACATATGACTTAGCTTGATGACTTTGAGACTGGTGAAGGATGGGGCATCTGAGGGACCGTGGACAAGGAAACAAGGATAAGCCGAGGGAAGGGCACTCAAGGCATACGTGAATGATGAGATTGGGACAAGCCGCGGGCTTGAATGCATCTGAGGGATGAGAGAGGCAAAGAAAGGAGACTTGAAGGCAAGATATCAAGGCTGCAAGGAAGAGTCAAGAGAGTTGCAAGAGTCTGAGTGTAAGAGACATATACTCAAGAAGGGAAACCCTAGGTTTAAGGTTTTACCAATCGATTGGCAACTGGACCAGTCAACTGGGGCAGGGCATAGAATGTATCTTTGTCCGATGATTGTGACACCAGTCGACTGGTGATATTACCAGTTGATAGGTTAAGAGTCGTTAGCAGAATCACGGTTCCCATGTGATCCAAGCATCTTGATCGAGTTATGGTGAGGTTTCTCTATCGACAAGGAGGCTTGAGCAAGCCGAAGGTTTGGGGGACTAATTTATCGACGGATATGGATCGTCCACCTTACGGGACAACCATGGAGTAGGAGCTTTATCTCTAAACCATGTAAATCAGTGTGCCATTATGGTTTGCTTGTTTTCTTTCTTGTCTCTAACTTTTGTATTCGTATTAGTTTGTATTTCCATTTTACACTAACGAATGCATAGGAAAGTGAAAGTTTTAGGGTGATTATCTATTCAACCTCCCTTCTAGCTGATCCAAAGATCCTCAATAAACCTGACGAGACCGGAGTCTTTGGTTGAGAGGAGAGGCCAAGCGAAGGCCGAGTCTTTGAGAGTGATATCATTCCTTAATCAGACCCTATCACGTCTACAAACAAGATCCGATCGGGTTACGATGGGGACTCGGTCGAACCACTAGAAAAGCATATTAGGGGTTCATTAACCTAATGGCCTTATATTCCCTTTTGGTGTTTCAGGTAATGGTTGTTAAAGAAACAAAGGAATATTCTTTGTGTAGTCTATTGGTGCAGGGAGCACCAGACGATTGAATCTGAGTTTTGATAATGGAAAAGGTTCAAAAGTTAAGATGTCTTGTGATCAAACAAGTATGACTGAGCTTGCTACAAAATCCTAAGTGTTCTTAGGCAAAAGTCCTTATGGATTCTAGGTAGGCGAAAATCCTAGGGGGAGGTAACCCTAGGTTCTAGGGGGAGATAACTCTAGGTTATGAAAAGTCATAGCTGCAGTTAGTCAATGGAGTACTGGTCTGGGGGCGGGCTGGGCAAAGTCTTGGCAAGTCAAGGACGTCAAGAGAAATCCTAGAGTCGAGGACTTTAGGTGAAAATCCTGGGAGTCGCGAATACAAGGTGAAAGACTGGATGGGCCAGGGATCTGACGTCTAGCAAAAAAGTCCTAAAGTTTCGGATGCTGAGCAAAAGTCTAGATGGTCTGGAGGACTGGACTAGCAAAAGGTAAACTCTTTTGAGAAGAGTAGGTGATGATGCATTCCTCGAAGAGGGAACAATAGGTGTCGGTCCGACCTAGAGTTTCAGCAAAACTCAAAGTCAGGACCAGACAGTCCGAAGGCTGTCAAAACTTATCTTTACATATTATTTACCTTTTATTCCAACTCTATTTTGCAGGAAACTAATAATTTTGCAAATTTAGAATTTTGCCTTGTCCAGTCAATCGAACCTCCGAATCAATCAACCAAGCCCCAGAGATTATATCAGCTTATGGATAAGTTTCGACCAAGGATCAGTCGACCGATCAATGGATAAGAAGTGGGTTGATTTGGCCGGGTTGATTGGACCAAATAAGCTGAGGAACAAAGCGAATCAGTTGACCAAATGATGGGATCAGTCGACTAAATGAAGACTCATCTGAAGCGACAAAATTTGGATGGGAAGATGGACTGATTTAGGTAGGATCGGTCAATCGATCTAGGGGATTGGTCAACCAATCAAAGTTGAGTCAAACCTAATCTCGAGAATAGAGGATCTGAATCAGGCTCAACTTGGCTATAAAAGGAGGTCTCGACCTAGCACTTAAAAACAATGAATTCTAAGCATCTTCAACTTTTGCGCACTGCTCTAAAAAGATCTCTACGACGTCGTAACTCTACTCCGACGACGACTAAAAAAGATCCATCATTTCAAGTCGTTAGTATTTTTTTTTTGTTAAGTTACTTATATTCAAAGTGTAATCATTCTTGTAACTTTTCGAATCTATAGTGATTTTTCAACGAAAGCGATCAATAATCGCGTGCCTTGGAGTAGGAGTTGTCACAGGCTCTGAACCAAGTAAATCCTACTTTTATTTGCAATTATGTTTTCTATTTTCCATTGCATTTCATTCTGTGCTTTGCAAAAAATAGAAAATAGCAACGAGTGCTATTCATCCCCCTGTAGCACATCTCGATCCTACACAGTCTTTTTGAGAGAAGCTTCTACTTTGTAAATCACAAAGATGGTCGGTCCATTTTTGGAAAGGTGCCAGAATGTTATAAGGATCAGTCCTTTTTTGGAAATACATCGATATTTGTGCATAAGAAAAATTGACACTATATAAGGGGTCTTCTCCCAAAGGCATGGTACGCTACACAACATTATGCAGTCAGAGCCCACTATTCTTTGTTTTTGTTCATTACATTCTCTATTTTCTCTCGTCCACTTGTTTGATTGTGTGTCAGAGTGTCTATGCTGGGACCCCTTCCTAGCCCGGTTGTTGACACTTTGTCTCCCTATTTCCTTTTTTTGACACACAAGATCACTCACCTCCCTCTGCTTCTAGCTTAAAGTCTTCTCATAGTCAACATCAAAGCCACTTGCCTAATGCACCATCTTCCTCGATTTCAGATAGGATCAAATTTTGTGCCATTTGTAGAAACTTCACCTGAATCTGAAATGCAAAGATGGAAAAGGTAGGGAGATTCACTACAGTTACTTTATCACAAGAAGACTTGGAGCGACCATGGGGTGTAAACTACCTGCAACCTTACTGAACCTAAGAGTATAATTGTAGTGTGTTTATATATCCTATTGAATATTCACCCTTAATGAAAGTGTAGGCAGACTTACCTTAAGAGCCATGAATTCAAGACTCTCGATCCTTAGAGTTGAGTTATAAGTGGGTTGTCTCATGCCCTTCGATCGGTAGACCGGTCAGAGGTTCAATTCCAAAATCTCTAGCCTTAGCGTTGAGTTATAAGCGGATTTCCCTATGCCCTTTGACTGACCACCTGGTTAGAGGTTCAATTCCAAACTCTCAAGTCTTAATATCAAGTTATAAGTGGGTTTCCTCGTGCCCTTCATCCAGCCATCCAGTCGGAGGTTCAATTCCAAACTCTCAAGCCTAGCCCCATGCCCTTTACCAGACCCCCGGTCGAAGTTTTAATTCCAGACTCTCGAGCCTTAGCACCAAGTTATAAGTGGATTTCCGAGTGTCATTCAATCAGTCACTCATCTAGAGGTTCAATTCCAGACTATCGAGCCTTAGTGTCGAGTTATAAGTGGGTTTCTCCATGCCATTTGACCAACTACCCGGTGGGAGATTCAATTCTAAACTCTCTAGCCTTGATGCCAAGTTATAAGTGGGCTTCCCCATACCCTCTAATCGGTGACCCTGTCAAAGGTTTAGTTCTAGACTTTCGAGCCTTAGCACTGTGTTACAAGCGGGTTTCCTCATGCCGTCCGATCGGTTGCCCGGTCAAAGGTTCAATTTCAGACTCTCGGGCCTTAGCGCTAAGTTATAAGTGGATTTCTCTGTGCCCTTCAAATGGCTACCCTATCAGAAGTTCAATTCTAGACTCTAGAGCCTTAACATTGAGTTATAAGTAGAATTTCCCATGCCCTTCAATCGACTGCTCGGTCGAAGGTTCAATTCTAGACTCTCGAGCCTTAGCACTAAGTTATAAACGGGTTTCCCCGTGCCCTTTGACTAGCCACTCGGTTGGAGGTTCAATTCCACTCAAGCCGTCGAATTATAAGTCGATTTCCCAATCCCCTTCGATCGATCACTTGGTTGGAGGTTTAATTCCTGACTCTCGAACCTTAGCGCTGAGTTATAAGCGGGTTTCCCCATGCCCTTCCGATTGGACACCATGTTGAAGGTTCAATTTTAGACTCTCGAGCCTTAGCGTTGAGTTATAAGCAGGTTTCCCCATGCCCTTCGATCAGCCACCCGGTCGGAGGTTCAATTCCATACTCTCGAGCTGTAGCATCGAGTTATAAGTGAATTTCCCCGTGTCCTCCGATTGGCTACCTGGTTGGAGGTTCAATCCATACTCTCGATCCTTGGCGCTATGTTATAAGCAGGTTTTCCCATGCCCTCCGATCAATCACCCGGTAGGAGGTTCAATTTTAGACTCTCGAGCCTTAGCACTAAGTTATAAATGGGGTTCCCCAGGTCTATGACTTTCAAACCATGTGTTTTAAGTTTTTCAAATAATTGAAGTGCTACTTACGCTAGTTGACTATCGTTCAATTACTACTTACATGAATTTAAGCAAGTAAAGTGATACCACATCAAGGGAAAAAAATGACATGACACAATGCTAAGAAAAAAGCTTCAAAGACAAAGGAGCAATGGAAAAATATATACATCAAAGTTGTACAAGTCTTTAATTTTTCATAGGGCCAAGGGGATGAAAGCTCATAGGAAAAGTTTCTTTTAAGAACATTAGACAAAGTTTGTGAAGGCGTCATTTGGAATTCCTGTTAGGATGTATACTAAAAGCCTAGCTTTTGGTATAAACATTTATCTAGAAATAAGAATCACATTGGTCAAATGTCTACATTTATGATAAATGTAGTTGTTCAATTAATTTATATTGTAGATAACATAGTGTGTGGTGTCACACACAGAGGATCATGTTATCAGTACCTTATAAATTATAAACAGTAGCTCACGCCCAAGATGGAAAGGAACAAACCATTGGAAGGTCGTAGTGTAATTAGGTATTAGTTTATCTTAACTATATAATTACACTAGTACACTTAGAGTGTATTGAGTAGGACCATTAGAGGTCGTCTCTTTTATACTGACTTTATAAAGGGACAAAGACCTCAGTTATTATGGAAGTGTGTGCTCTTAATCCTAATATAATAACAAGCACATATATTTGATACTTATTTCTTTAATTTATCAATGGGTGAGATTTAGTTCGATAAATCAATAAGCCCGATAAGTTGGGAAATGATATCACTTATAGTGTGTGTTGTTGATTATAGAAGGAAACTGTGTCCTAGTAATCTAGGTTGATAATGTCCCCAAGAGGAGCTCATAAGGATTGTCATGTTAAACCCTGCAGGTGGACTTAGTCCGACATGACGATGAAGTTGAGTGGTACTACTCTTGGACTAAGATATTAATTAAATGAGTTGTCAGTAACTCACTTAATTAGTGGACATTCGACATCTTCAACACAGGGAGACTAACACACTCATAATAAGAAGGAGCCCAAAATGTAATTTGGGATTGATGCGGTAGTTCAATAATAGTTCTCTAGTGGAATGAATTATTATTGATAAAATTAAGTTGTGTGTTCAGGGCGAACACGGGATGCTTAATTTTATCGGGAGACCAAAACCAATTCCTCCTCTTGGTCCCTATCGTAGCCTCTTGTATATAGAGATTTATACCCACCTTCTTACCCACCTTCTGGGCCAAGCCAGCTTGGAACCCAAGCTAGGCCGGCCAAGACCAAGTGGATGAGTTAAGTGGTCGCCAAAGCTTGGGTCCCAAGCTTATGTGGCCGACCACTAAAATATTAAAAGGATTTTATTAAAATTATTTCTTATGTGGATGTTTTTAAAGAGTTTAAAATTAAAATTTCCTTTATAGCTTTCTACAAAAGATTAAGAGAAGAGATTAATCTCTTTCCTTATTTGTAGATTAAAAGGATGGTTTTAATTTTTGGTAAAAACTTTCCTTATTTGTAAATCATCTACATGTTTAAAAGAGAGTTTAAAATTTGAAATCTTTCCTTATTTGTTGATTAAAAGGTGGATTTTAAATTTTAAGAAAACTTTCCTTTTTAACCATGTTCATGATTTAAAAGAGAGTTTAAACATTAAATATTCTCTTTTATAAGTTTCTATAAAAGATTAAGAAAAGATTTGATATCTTTCCTTATTTGTAGATTAAAAGATATTTTAATTTTTTAGAGATAAATTTCTTTATATCCACATGTTTAAAAGAACGATTTTAATTTATTAAATTTCTTTTTATAAACCAATCATGAAAGGATAAAAATTATTGGAGAAATTTTTATAAATTTCTGGAAACAAATTAGGAAGTTTAAATTCTTGTTTAATTAAAACTCTCCTTGATTTGGGGAAATAAGTGGCCGGCAATGTTATAATGAAAAGAAAAATTATTTTTAATTACATAAAATTTTCCTTTTCATGGCAAAAGAATTAAGGAAGTTTTTATTTAAATTTCCTTATTTTCCAAGATCAGGGATTATAAAAGAGGAGGTAGAGGAGGTTTTATGGTGATCAACTCTATTATTCTTTTCCTCCCTCTCTTCCTTGGTGGCCGACCTCTTCCTCTTCTCTCTTCTCCTTCTTGTGGCCGAACCATCTTGTTCTCTTGGAGTCCTTGTGGTGGCCGGATCTAGCTTGGAGAAAAGGAGAGAAAGGAGGCTTCGCTCTTGCATCCCTTGGAGCTTGGTGGTGGTGGCCGAACCTCATCCTTTCTTGGAGTCATGTGGTGGCCGAACCTTGCAAAGAAGAAGAAGGTGCCTTGGTGGTTCTCGTCTCAGAAGATTGTTGCCCACACAACGTCCGGGATTAGAAGAGGAATACGGTAGAAGATCAAGAGGTCATTATCTACTAAGTAAGGTATAACTAATATAGTTTTCCGCATCATGTTAGTTTTATCTCCATGTAAAAATACCAAATACAAGAGGCATGCGATTCTAGTATTTCAAATTAGTTTTCGATGTTGTGTTCTTTTATTTTTCTTTTCCTTGTGATTTGATTGTTCCTTTTGGTTGACCTAAAGTTATTTAAGGAAATTAAATATTAGCTTTCCTTAAAAGGCTTTGTCTAGGAGGTGGTGGTTGTTCCCATATCCAAGAAGGCCATGTGCCTCACCATGCAGTCCTGGAAGCTAATTTTGGAAATTAATATTTAATGGAATTAATAACCTAGGTGATTTGGATCGAACGTGTTAAGTTCCGCAGGAGATCCAAGTCTAAACCTAAAAGAACAAATAAATTAAACTTAGGATCAAACGTGTTAAGTTCCGCAGGCGATCCAAGTTTAATTTAAAAGAACACATGGTAGCTAGGAAAAGGTTCAGACCTTTGTACAAAATTTTTGTACAGTGGAACCATTAGGTTTTCCGAGTAGCAACCAACAATGCCCTCCAAAATTTTCTGGCATCGAATGAAGTTTTTAGGGATATCCATGGTCAGATGGTCTGCTTCCCTGAGTTTCTTTATGGCTCCTTCGGTGTCAAAGCTAAACATCTTGGAGGTTTGACAGGCGAGCATCATGTTGAAGTCACAAGAGCACAAATAGTCCACTAGTAAAGCCTCAAGCCAATTGGGTTCCCCCTCTTTGTAGTCTGCCAACGCAGTCTTTAAGGCCTCCAACTCAGTCTTTAAGGCCTCCAGCTCGATGTCCTTTGCATCTAGAGCCCACTGCTTCTCTTTGAGTTGAAGGTCCTTGATTGTCGGTTCAGCCATTTTGTCAACCAACTTAGAAGTATGAGTGACCTCTATTTCTTCTAGCTTCTTAGTGAAGGCCGGCCCATTCTTCAGATCTAGGTTGTTTATGGATCGAAGTTTTTGAGTGTTCTCTGATTGGAGGTGTGACTTAGAAGTTTAGTTTCTTTTGGAGCCTCTCAAGATGAATTACCTGGTCGTGCCCCTTATATTTTTCTTCTGTAACAGCTTTCTCGACTCTTATCAATAACTAAGATTGTCTCTCAAGTTCACTCTTCAACTAAGCCATTTCAACTTGGTGGTGCTCGGTAGAGCCTTGAGAGGTTCCTGCTTCTCCTATTGAGCCCCACAAAGTTTGGTAGTTGTGACTTACCTCCACCATCTTTTGGAAAATCAATAAGCCAACCACCTAAAACTGATGAAGCAATCAATGATTAGTGCAACATCCAACAAATAAATGAATATTCTGTGCATTCGGACATCATTAATTCTATAAGACTAGCACGATTTATACTCCTTAGTTCGACCATACAGTTGTTTCACACTAGCTAGAGACATTGCAATGTTGAGAGTTAAATGCGAATGCTAGTTATGGTAACTAGTTCATTGGATTGACTTACTATAAGATTTTATATGGCTCTCTACATATATGGATATGTCTATGAAGTTCTTACTATAACTCGAGTGAATGTTTCCTTTGACTTGTTGTATACAAGTTATCTTGGTCAAGGAGACTTATATTTTGGCATCTTAAGTGAACATCTCCTGTAGGTGTGGACCCGAGATGATTGGGTGTAAGTCAAAGTGTCCAAAGGTGCATGGATAGCCCATAGAAGATTCACCGCTCCTTACGGTTGATGCAATTTCCCTAGGTCAAGGTTGGCCAATTTGACTAAGCTTGAGTTGGTTTAAGCTTGAGTCTTGATATTTGAGTTTTGATGTTTGACAATATAGGGAGATTGTAGATGTAATTATCCATTTGGGGAGATTGGTCAAGGTTGAGTAGTTTGATGTAAGAAGAGTCAAGTTGGTCAAGGTTGACCAGATACTTGACTAGTAAGACCAATGGGATGATTGAAAGAAGAAGAAGAGTCGAGTAACTCAAGGTTGACATGATACTTGACTAGAAAGTCCTGATGAATAAAGCTAGCCAATTAGGAAGTTCCGATGAGTGAAGATGGGGAGTTGGAAAATCTTGGTGAGTGAAGCCAAGTAAAAGCCCTACTGAATGAAGCTAGGCAGATGGAAAAGTCACGGTGAGTGAAGCCAGGTGAAAAACCCTAGTGAGTGAAGCTATGTAGTGACAAAGTGTTGGTGAGTGAAGCCAGGCAGTTGAAAGTCCAGATGGGTTAATCATTAACTGGATATCTGGTGATTAGAAGTTTAAGTGGGTCAAGGCTAACCAGACATTTGGCATGAGATGGTAAGTCTAAGTAGGTCAAAGGATTGACCAGACACTTGGCATGAGGAGAAAAATCCAAGTGGGTCAAAAGATTGACCAGACACTTGGTGAAGAAGTCCCAACAAGTCAAGATTGATCAAATACTAGGCAAGGAACCCTAGCACTTGAATTCAAGAGCTAGGGTTACTGAATCACTTAGGATAAGTGATTCAGTAGGCCGTAATTGATTAGGGTAATCAATTATGTCATGCTTAATCGATTACCCTGATCGATTAAGCATGTTTTAGGTAAGTGCACAGAGAGGTGCCTAATCAATTAGGATAATCGATTAGGCACATCTTAAGCGATTATGACAATCACTTAAGAGCATTTCTCGTGCAAACAAAAAACTTCCTAATCGATTAGGCTAATCGATTAGGAAGCGTAGTTGATTAGGGTAATTGATTATGCTTGAAAACTAGTCATTATAAGCCTGACAAAAGGTGTTTGTGTGCACTGTTCAACAGCTCTCTCCACTCTATCTTCTCCGCCAGTTCTTAGAAGCTTAGGGCCGAGGTGTTACTACACTTCCAAGCTTACAAGAGGTATTCACAAGAAACAAGAGATCAAGCAAGAATGTTTTTCATTTTTATTTATGTATTTACTTCTTATTTTGAGTTGTATTTCTTGTTCTTGAGTTGTAAAGATTTTTCCACCTTCAGATTGTTCCAAGGAGTGTATTTCATAGTGGAGAGTGTGCTTAGTGTGGATCCTTAGATTAGTCACCTCTTCTTGAGGTGGATACCAAGTAAATCCATTTTATTAGCATTGCTTTAAATTCATTCTACTGCATATCATCATCGAAGCAAAGTTGTCAAGCTATTCACCCCCTCTAGCTCTCGAAGTGACCCAACAAGTGGTATTAGAGTGAGACTACTCTTCACCGAACTCATCGCTGAAAGGGAAAATAACTAGAGGAAGAAGAGGAAGTTGAAGCCCTAATTTCATCAAGTCAAAGACTTCATCAAAAGAGCTCAACTTCAAGATGAATTTTTGAGATGAACTCGGATATGACACAAGGGCACCTCCACCATTTATAGTGTCAAGCTTTGATTCTTGGAAATTAAGGATTGAAAACTTTTTCATGATGGAAATAGATCAATAGTTTGCTTTAATAGAGGGTTTTGAGGCTCCAAGGGATAACAAAGGCAAAATCATTAAGAGAAGCCATTAGAGCATGGAGCAAATCTAAATATGTGAGACAAATGATAAGGTAACCAAAATTTTAATTAATTTATTGCCAAACAAAATTATATGTAAGATTGAAGATTATAAAGATGCCAAGAAGCTTTGGAGCAAGTTGGTAAGAATCCATGAAGAACCCTCCACTACACCAAATCAAGAAGAATCCAAAGAGGACAACTTATTGGATCAATAGGAAGAGTATTTGGAGGTTGAGAGGTGCTCAACATCTGAGGAGAAAATTCATGAGGTCAATCCTCAAGAGAGCACAAGGACAAAGGTATAGAGAGAGAGCATACTCTTTGTTTCATGTACATGAAGATTTGAAAGATGAAAGACATTCAACATCAAAGAAGAGGATGAAGATAAAGATGCCTCCACCTCTAGGATTGAGGGGGAGTGTCATTCATTGACATCGGAGTAACAAGAGGCTTCTACTTTCTGGTCAAATGGAGAGGAAGATGGTACCACCTCCACAAGTCAAGAAAATCAAATGGAGGATCAAGTGTCATCCCTACATATGAATGTATAAAAATTTTAATTGTTAAGAATACAGATAATATCATTTATCTTGAGTGTCAGGAAAAAAGGTACTAAAATAGTAAGTATCCCACATTGACCAAGAAGAAGGGTCAAGTGGCACCATAGGCTAGGAGAAGCCTAAGAAGGTCGGCCCCGTGATATAAAAGGGCAAGGAGCACATTATGTGATTCTTGTGTAGCCAAAAAGGGCATTACTGGAGTCAATGCCCACGGAGGAAGTGCCGACCTTGAGTCAAGAAGGAAGCTCAACACATGGGGAGCTTTTAGGAGCAAACCTAAGGTATTATTTGTTGAAGAAATTCCTTTATGTCATGATAAAAGCATTCTAGAAGTAATTTTTATCATTTTAATGCAATTTATCATAAGAATAGGAAGCATGATAGAATTAAAGAAAAATATATTATGTATCATGCTAAGATTACCTCCCCTAAGGCTAGGAAGGTAGAAAATAATTTAGGTAAGACCTCTAAGGATTTTAGATATTTTCCTAAAAAGAAAAATGTCCAAGGATTTAAGAAAAAAATCTAAATTTGAGGACCTAAGGAGAGAAAATCAAGTCTTGAGGTCAAGACTTGAAAAATTGGAGAGGATCCTAGAAAAATTGACAATTAGTGTCAAAGGATTAAAGAAGTCAAACCTAGGTCAAAATAGGCAAGAGTCATCCAATGGCCATAGAGGTCTGGGATGCAAACTTAAAGCCAAGAAGGATATGATCTTATACCATAGGATTCCATATAGTTATGAAACCAACCCTACGTATAGTGGTCAAGTCATGATTTCAAGGGAGGTCATCCCTAAAAGTAACCTTGAAAAGATCAATGTGACTAAGGCTTTTAAAAAGCCTAAGAAAGTTACTAAGAAGGTCATAAGGAAAGTTATCCCTATAGTTAACCTAGAGAAGTCTAGCATGACTAAGAATTCTAAGAAGACTAGGAAGGTCATTAGGAAGGTATTAAAGGAAGTTATCCCTAGTGAATACCTAGAACACTCAAGGAGCACCAATCGATTTTAAGTTCATAGGAGTGTATTCTCTACACCCTAGATGGGTCTAGAAAGTGTCAACTCTAATTGGAAGGGTAGTTAACCTAACCTTGAAGAAGCTGACACTTGAAGGGCATTTTCAAGGTAGTTGTACTCCTTAAAAATGAGAAGGATTAATTGTTTACTCTTTGGAAGAGTAAAATATGTTAAACTCGAGGAATTGGATTTAATTAAAATTGACACAAATAGGAAGAGTCAAAGAAATGCCAAGTTAGGATTTTGATATTTTTTAAGTTGAGGGCAATCTAGGATTATTTTTAGCTTACCAAATAGATTAAGGACGAAGATACTTAGATAGATAGTCTATGTATTTTTATGCTAAATTACTATGATTGTTTGTCATCATATGCCATGACATCATATTTAACATTTATATTTGTTATAAAAAATAAAAATACCATGTCATATTATACATACATCATATAGCTATAATAGATTTTCTTTTTGAAAATACTCATTTTGATATATACTATAAATCATCAGGCATTATTTTAATTTCTTGTAAAGTAAGGACAATGGCATTATCCAATAAGTGACATCCTAGGTGGATGATCAATTTTGAAATACCTAGATAGAAATGCATGATTCCTTAGATTAGGGTAAAACTAATATCTACATCTTACAAAGACCATAAGTTAATGTATGTGTTTTAGTGCACATTAAATATGTGTGAGATGTTAAGAGGATGAACATAACTCAAGATGTTGATTTAGTGCATCTTTTGAGTCTTGATTTCATCAAAATACATAGATTATGTGTTATCCAATCATTAGAAAAGCTAGTGTACAAGTCATGTGCATTTAGCCCAAGGAACATGGATGGAAATTGGTTTTGAAAAACATTTGAAGATGCTTTTAGAAAATCTTGGTGAAAGCTATCTTTTGATAGGAATCACCATTGGAAAGTTAGACACAAACTTGGAAGAAACATTAAAGTTTTCAAGGGTTTCTAAATTTATGTCAATCTTTGAAAAAGGGATATATTTTCTTAGAAAACAACTTTTCCATGATAGCATATGATATAAATAACATCTACATGAATTTCACTATTTTTAAAATTTTATAGAATTATTTATGTATTTCTAAAATTTGGCTAAAATTGATTTCAGGATTTTAAAAATTCAAGTTTGGGAATATATTAGGCCAATCAATTACCCCATCTTAATCAAATAGGTCAATCGATTAAGGTGAATACAGGTGAGCATAGTGGCTTACGTAATTGATCAACGTGATCAATTAAGGGTCTTAATCGATTATAG
This sequence comes from Zingiber officinale, assembly GCF_018446385.1. Taxonomy (NCBI): domain Eukaryota; kingdom Viridiplantae; phylum Streptophyta; class Magnoliopsida; order Zingiberales; family Zingiberaceae; genus Zingiber; species Zingiber officinale. The sequence continues at coordinate 69,333,505 of NC_055992.1, forward strand.
CAATTGATTAACACTCGATAATCGATTAAATCCCAACTTTAATCAATTAAGGCTGGTTTTAAGCGATTAAGAGCTTTGTTTAAGCGTTTAAGACCTTGATTTTAGTTTAAATAAGTTTATTTAAGTTGATTAAGTCATGTTTAATTGGGTTAACTATTTCTAACCCTAGGAAGTGCATAGATAAGCATTTTAGGGTAGTTTTCTTGTTGAAACAAGAAAGTTTTGGTTAAAAGAAGACTAAGTTAGAGTTTAGAATGAGGTTTAATTTCAAAGTTTGAATTTTAAACTTCAAAACTTTAAATTTTAGATTTTCTAAAGGGTTAGAAACTCTAATTAATTGTTGATGCAATGATAGAAGTTTGGAGTATATTTGAGGGGAAGCTACTCCTTAAAGACATGACTTAGATTTTTTTTATACCGAAACAATTGAAGGTTGAAAACCTTCATTGTTATGAATGCTCTAGGATGAGCACATGATTAGTGCTCAAGGGTGAGCATTGGGTACAATGAAGGGTATGGGACCTTCATTGTGGTGTTGTGAACAACAAGTGAAGTTGTGAACAACATGAGATAACTCTTAAGAAGAAGAGTTTTTTATGTGTCCAAAGGTGGATAATGTATGGTTTAATTTATAAAATTCTCTATATTCATAAGGAGAGATTGTCAAACCTTTATGTTAAGGGAGAGAATAAAGGAAACCCTCATTCATGCTTTAGCATGAAGAAGAAGTTAATGTTGTTATGAGATTAGCCTAACTTAAACGTAAAGTTAGGAAATTCTCCATATTCACTGGAGAAGATTATTATAAACCCTTATGTTAAGGGGGAGAATAAAAGAAACCCTCATTCATGCTTTGATATTAAGAAAAAAGTTGAGGCTATGAGATTAGCCTAACTTAAATATATTGTCAAAAATCAAAAAGGGGGAGATTGTTGGTGCAATTTTCCTTGGTCAAGATTGACTAATTTGACTAAGCTTGAGTTGGCTCAAGCTTGAGTCTTGATATTTGAGTTTTGATGTTTGACAATATAGGGAGATTGCATGTTCAATTGTCTGTTTGGGAAGATTGATGAAGGTTGACCAATTTGATGTGAGAAGAGTCAAGTAGGTCAAGGTTGACTGGATACTTGACTAGAAAGACCAATGGGATGGTTGACAGAAGAAAAAGAGTCGAGTAGGTCAAGGTTGACCAGAAACCTGACTAGAAAGTCTTGGTAAGTGAAGCCAGGCAATTGGGAAGTCTTGGTGAGTAAAGTCAGATAGTTAGAAAATCTTAGTAAGTGAATCCAGGTGTAAGCTCTAGTTAGTGAAGTTAGGCAGATGGAAAAGTCTTGGTGAGTGAAACCAGGTGAAAAATCCTAGTGAGTGAAGCTAGGCAGTGAGGAAGTCTTGGTGAGTGAAGCTAGACAGTTGAAATTCCAAGTGGGACAATCGTTGACCTGACATCTAGTGATTGGAAGTTCAAGTGGGTCAAGGCTAACCAGACACTTGGCATAAGATGGTAAGACCAAGTGGGTCAAACGATTTACCAGACACTTAGCACAAGGGGAAAAGTCCAAGGGGGTCAAAAGATTAATCAGACAGTTGGTGAAGATGTTCCAACAGATCAAGATTGACCGCATACTAGGCAAGAAACCCTAGCACTTGAGTTCAAGAGCTAGGGTTGCTAAATCGCTTAAGATAAGTGATTCAGCAGACCATAATCGATTAGGGTAATCGATTATGGCATGCTTAATTAATTACTCTAATCGATTAAGCATGCTTTACACGAGTATATAGAGAGGTGCCTAATCGATTGGGATAATCAATTAGGCACATTTTAAGCGATTATGACAATGGATTAAGAGTCTTTCTCGCACAAACAAAAAGCTTCCTAATCGATTAGGAAGGCGTAATCGATTAGGGTAATCGATTACGCTTGAAAATTAGTCGTTATAAGCCCGATAAAAGGTGTTTGCGTGCATTGTTCAATAGCACTCTCCACTCCATCTTCTCCGTCAGTTCTTGAAAGCTTATGGCTAAGGTGTTGCTACACTTTCAAGCTTACTAAAGGTATTTATAAGCAACAAGAGATCAAGCAAGAAGGTTTTTCATTTGTAATTATATATTTACTTCTTTTTCGAGTTGTATTTCTTATTCTTGAGTTGTAGAGGTTTCACCACCTCCGGATTGTGCCAAGAAGGAGTATATTTCATTGTCGAGAGTGTGCTCAACATGGATCCTTAGATTAGTCACATTTTCTTGAGGTGGGTACCAAGTAAATCTATTTTGTTAGCATTGCTTTGACTTCTTTCCACTCCATATCATCATCAAAACAAAACAAGCAAGCTATTCACCCCTCCTCTAGCTCCATAAGTGATCCAACACTTGCGAGGATATGTATACTCTATAGTCACTAGTAGTTAGGATTATTACTCAAAGTCTATGGCCAAAAAATCATATATTAAGAGTATATGACTCTTGTACACATGTATAAGTAATTTGAATCCACAGAATGAGAAAGTATTACTTAGGCTAGATGTGATGAAGTCAGCCTAGTGGGGGCAAACACATAGACCATGTCCTGAACCAAGTGATTATAAGATGAGTGAAAGGAGCGAGGTGTGACTCACTGTAGATGCTGAAGAATTTAGAATTAGTTCTGAGATTAACTATGATTTTTCAGTTATTGGGGATCATGAAAAACTACTAGGTGTTACTCATGATCATTTCATAATTGAGTAGTTAATTATGGATGACCAAGATAAACTGAGAACCTATTGGGTCATACGCACTACGAGTTTCTAGAAGATGTAAAACAAGTTAGAGAATAGGATTCTCATATTAAGAGATAAATATTTAGTTGGACTATACATAAGACAAATATAGAAATATTTACTAGAATGGAAGCGCAAATGGGTCACATCTCTTATGAAAGAGTTGGACTCTATTTGATTTAGTCATGAACCAATTTGGTTTAGCCATGAACTAACTTGATTTAGTTGTGAACCAAACCAAGGGGTTAACAAGCTAATTTTTGGTTAAGGCATAATGGGTTGGATTTGGACTTTCTAATCTAATTCATTAAAAAGGACTATATATTGATATAGTTAAGAGAGAATTAATAGATAATTCATTATTATCTTGATTAGGTTTTGGAAAATTAAACCCAATATCTCTCTCTCCCTCTCCCTCTCTCTTGTTGTTAGCCACAACAAGAGGTTCTCCTCTTGTTACCATGAGTTACCCAAAGGAAGAAGATCTTCCTTTTACTTCTTCTTCCTCTTCTTGATCCTTCTCTTTCGCTCATGGTTAGTATCTTCTGAAGGTGAAGCTTGTTCTCTTGGAGTTATCTTGAAGAGCTCGGCGTGGATAAAAATAGAGGAGAGATTCGATAACGTCATAAAAGGTTGATATCCTTTTCATTATAAGTCATCCATAAGGTATACCTAGAATAATTGTTATTCATTTTTGTTTTATTTTATGATCTTCTCTGTGCAATTGTATCTTGCATATGTGTGGTGTGTGTGTAATGTAATAAATTAGTGTATTTATCATTAAGTCTTCTGCTATGTATGTTTACAAAACGTATTTTTAGTATACACCACATCGGTCTTATCTCAACATATGCTATAGTGGAAAAGGTTTACCCCTATAATATCTTGTAAAAAATGGTCGACTAGCTCCTCCGGGGAGTACTTGGTAATGAGCTCCCAAGAGTCCACCCAAATATGAGCTAGGGGACCATGTATTTTTATTAGATGTTGGGGGGTGAGTGACTCGGTAGGGTTGGTGTAGAGTCACTCATGAGAAGGTAGCCTGAGTGTAATGCTAATCTTCTTGGGATTGTGTTATCCGTTCGACTCCTATGAGCTAGACTTAGACTTTGATTTGGGGGAAGAATATATTTTGGAGTAGGGTTGCGATTGTTCGGTCAGAAGGGGCGGTAAAAAAGAGACTAACTGCACATCAATCACTCTAGTCGACAGGGAGGAGATTGATGGCGTCCGCTCGAATGAAACAGGAATTGGAGGGTTAGCTCTGAGTGTTAGAGGAATGGAGGAAGAGTTCTCTCCCCGCTCAGATTGTGGATGCGGGGTCGGTGGTTTGGCAAAAATTTATTGTGTGGGTGTAGCTGATTGGGCCTCTTGTACAGTTGACATTGAATCAGATGTTCCTCGAAGGTGGTGGACTTAGAGAGAACCTCCACAGGTAGTAGAGAAGGTCGGGGTGGCATTTCCTCAGTGTTTACAGTTGCATCACTCCCCACCACTTGGTTGGTGCCTTCTTCACCGGTCGGCTCCTTGATTGATTCGATCAGTAAAAGTCTATGGATTTCCAACTTAGCCTCACCACATGAATCTATTTCCTCATCATATAACTTGGTGGAATCTCCAAGGCATGCATTCCACATAGTTTTAGCTGTAAAATAGAAAAAGAAATCAGTTAGATACAACAGTAAAGGGAAATCAAATTTCTCATTGAAATTGTCAAGAAGATAGATTCGGATGGGGCTAAGCCTGAAGATATACTTAATGCCTTCTAAAAGCATTTTATGAATGTTAAACTTTAAATCGGATAGCTGATTGGAGGCATTGAGATGGATCAACTCCCATCAGAATACATCTATCTTGGGAATCGGGGGCAATTCCATTTGCCATCCAGTCAGGAAGACTACTAGAGGGGCCAGTCAGAGGAAAAAATAATGAGAGTTTGAACCTTTTTTAGAAGTGGACATCTTATCAAAGAAAACGGAGTCCACTCGGGCTTGAAAGATGAAGACACTCGGCTTGGATTTCTTTGGATAATAGAAATAATGAAAGACTCGAGGTGTAAGGGGACTCGGTACAAGAAAAATAGGATGATAACTCCACATAGTACTCTAATGGAATTGGAGGCTAATTGTTGGAGGGAAATGTAAAAGTACTTATAAATCTCGGTGAAGAAAGGATGTAAGGGAAAACGAAGGTCGGCCAAAAATTAATCCTTGAAAAAAGTTAGGTAGTTGGCAGGGGGAAGATTCGGACTATTGTAGCTAGTTGGAATGATGATGTGATGATCATTGGGGAGATTGTAAGTGGGTCGCATCTATTCTACTTCCCCACCATTGAAATTAGAGGTGGTGGAAGTGTACCAGAGACCATGGACGATGGTGGGAGGAGCATTGGTCATGGGGAAAAGGAAGAGTGAATGAAGAAGGGAAGGAAAATGAACTTACGATGGGGAGAGGGAGCGTGAACAAACACCGACAATAGAGAAGGAAGGTGAGGAGGAAGACAAAGAAGAAGGCAAAGAAGAAGACGTGAACACGAAAATGATAAGGGTTATATTAAAGGTTGTACACCTTAAAAAATCTAGTGGTAGCCTCCTACAGTCGTCTGATCATAACATCAAAGGAGAGATGATTAATATAGATCTTTGAATTTGAACCAGAAAAGGTCACATCAAATCTCAATAGTATTCTGCCATTTCAGATATTCTTTTCATAGGAGTGCGTCATGTTGTAGAAAGATATAGACCGCATTTATTAGGAATAGGAGGTGGTAAGCATGCTTATGATAAAAAGTGTGTTCATCATACTAAGCATTAATAATAAGTAGCATGCTCAATTTCAAATAGGACCAAGTGTCCTAGTGGAGAACGAGAGACACAAGAAATATAAGTGTCTAGTCAGTCGAGCTTGCAACCTCCTTCGACTAGATTTGAAGGGGAAGCTTATGATACGGAGAATAATATGGGGCCTTCGAAGTTAGGGTCAAAGTCAAGAAGGTCGGATGAGGTGGTGGTCAAGCTTAAGGAGGGGTCAACACCCGGGCATAGGCCGGTCACGTTTCTCGACTGAATGGTCTAGCCGATTGCACTGCTGGTTAGATTGGATCCCAAGTCCCTCAGGACCAAGGAAATCTCGAGTTGTATCAGTGTCATTCAGAGTTGAGTCATATGTCTCAGTTTAGTGGTCTGTCCGATCAGACCAATAGTCCAATCAAACATGATGGGCATACGACCTGATCAGACTAGACTCTTTGACCGAGCGGAGAGGACGAGCAGAGGCCGAGCCCTTGAGAGTGGCATCATTCCTTAATCCAACCCTACCATGTCTGTAAATGAGATCCTATCAGGTTATAAAGGGGACTCAGTTAGCCTACCAGCAAAGTATATTAAGGGTCCAACAACCCAACAACCTAATATTCTCTTTTGGTATTTTGTGGAATGATTGTCAAAGAAACAAAGGAATATTCCCTGTGCAGTCTTTATGAGGGTAGCTTCGACTCTAGAAATCACAGAGATGGTGGGTCAATTTCTGAAAAGGTGTCAAAATATTAGAAGGGTCGGTCCCTTTTTAGAAATGTACCGATATTTGTGCATAAGGAAAATTGACACTATATAAGGGGTCTCCTCCCAAATGCGCAGGTACGCTACACTATTAGTTAGAGCCCTAGAGGCAATCATTTGATGATTGTATGGACTCATGTATATCATATTCATGTATATATATTAAGGCATTTGGTTTTTGGTTATTATACTTATTTGTATTAGTGCCAGATAAAATAAGTATAGTAACATCCTAGAGTAGAAGGTTCTTACCTATATCAATCGATTGGTTGAATCGATAGTGAGATGATAATCGGAACACTACTCTAAATCATTCCTAGTCGAGTATTAACATTCAGGGACAATGTTAATACAATAAGACTAGCATGTAGGTCAGCTCGATGACTTGATCTCACAAGTCATGGATATAGAGATATCAAGCTGACACATGGGTATGCATTAGAGAATGTATACTGAATGACCCGCCATGAGAAAGTATCATGGATCGTTATATGAGTGTCATATACTTTCTCATGTGACTATTAGTATGACTATTAGTCCTTTGACCTGAAGTCACCATGGATCCCTACATAAGGAGTTATGTACTTTGGTTTCATCAAACGTCACCCGTAACAGGGTGGACTATAAAGGCGATTACTGGGTATGTAATAAATTATGCAGAGGGATGTGAGTGATGTAGATGGGATCTATCCCTCCCATATGACGGGAGCGACATCAATATTCTTGATAGAGTTAGACCACGAAGTGCATGGCCATGCCCAAATGAGTCAACATGAGATGTTGAGCTCATTTGATCGAGTGAGTCTACTTGGAGTTCAAGATTTAGATTGATTAGAGGATGACACGGTCTATGCCTCATATTGATCAATCTAGATGTCTAGGATAGAAGGACAATGTCACATATTTTGTGAGGAGTCACAATTAGTAGTCACAAGGTGATGTCAGATCTCGACATTCTTGTAACTTGGGTAGTAATGATGTGTTGCTAGATACCGCTCATTACTTATGCTCCTAAATGGGTTTAGGACATTGCCAACGTTACAAGAACCTATAGGGTCACACACTAAGGACAATTAGATGGAGATTTGGTTCATATGATGAACCAAGAGGATTAGATTCATTTGATGAATCATATTGGATTAAGAGTAATCCAAATTGAGCTAATTGAGTTGGACTCAAGTTGATTCATGTATTCAATGAGTCTAATTTAGATTATGACTCATTAAATCAACTTAATTTAATGAATTAGATTCATTATATTAAGTTGGCTTGAATCATATGGTTGGATTAGATCAACCATGAGAGAGATTTGATCAAGTTTGACTTGATTTGAGAGGAAGAGAAAAGTCATGTTTGACTTGACTTTTGCCACATCACTAGTGAGTTGGCAAGATGTGGACCAATAGGATTGCTCCACATCATCAATGTGTGCCACCTCATGGAGGTTACAAGCCTCCATAGCATTTAATGTGGCCGCCCACATTAAATGAGGAGGTTACACTTGTTGCCATGTCATTTAGTGAGGTGGCAAGATGTGGACCAATAGTGTTGATCCACATCATCCTAGAGTGCCACCTCATGGGGGTTACAACTCTTAATGGTCTCCACATTAATTGGAATTAATGTGGGGGTTACACCTCCTAGAGTGGCCGGCCACTTGATGGCTAAGGGGTTGTTTTGAATTTCCTCTCATTGATTTCATTCACTCTTCTTCTCCCTTGGGTGCTCTCTCTTCTCCTTCTCCCATTCCTTGGCCGAACACTCCATTGGTGCTAGCACACCTTGTGTTTTGGTCATCTCCTTCTACTTGTGTCCGTGTGGATACATATAGAGATTGTCTACTTTGACAACTAGAGATCCGGCGACATCTTGGACATGTGGGAACGCGAAGGGCTTCGCTACAAGGGTAATGATCTTAACTTTAGTGTAGATCTAAAGTTTTTACAAACTCGTACAAGAAAAAGGTTTTTCGAAAAATTTTGTTTACGAATCTTTGCACGAGATCCATGGCTTTGGGTGACTCAGGGTTTTCGCGACCCGACGAACCCAACAGTGGTATCAGAGCCACATGCAAAGACTTGTACGAGTTCGTTTGTATTTTTATGAAAAATATACCTTCTATGATTTTCTATAAAAATTGTAAAAATTATTTTAAAATTACAGAAAAATTATGAAAAATATATAATTTTGAATTATATATTAATTTGTGATAGTCATGGCCCAAAATACCTAATAAGATTGGATTTGTGTTGTAATTCATAATACGGCCTGCGTGCCGTCATATGATTGTGTGTGCTGTATTTTTATTTTTTTCCCACGACCTGCGCATCGTGCCTTTCTCTTATTCTGGTTGTAAATTAGATTTAGACTCGAATGTAACTCGAGTTTCAAATTGTAATGTACAAATTGGAGCGGTGGAGGGTCCACACGAGACGGAGTTCCGAGGCGGGCACGAACAACACAAGGTGGTCAAAGGGAGGAGCTTGGAGAAGCTGTTGACCCTAGGTTGACCATTCGATCTTCTCATTGGCTTGAGAAGATCGTAGTAGGGCCATGACTAAATCACAAATAGATTAATTAATTAATTGTTATGTATCTGATGCATGTTTAATAATTAATTAATTAATTAGTGCCTTAACGATTAGATTAGATCTAAGTCGTGCACATGATGCACCCTTGCGATTTGATTAGATCTAAGTCGTGCACAAGATGCATCCTTCTCGATTAGATAAGATCTAGATCGAGCCAACTCTAAATGCCTAACCATGCCGTGATACCTATCACTACCTCGATCACATGTATTGTTGAATCTACCAAAGCAGAGCAATACATATTATCTTGGTAGGGTACGGAGGGACAATCTTGGTCCCGCCTATCAACGCATGGGTGAATACAAACTCAATTAGATTGAGTATTCCTAGTTACTCGGTTGGATCGAGTCAACTATAGGCATTCTTCCAATAGTTGGAAAGGTAGGACAAAATCACGTTTATATTAACTCTCGGGCGTATTAGCCAAAGCTAACTCGAGTTTTAATATAAATACGGATATTGATTCTATAAACAAGAGTTGCATAGAGATGTAATTGATAATCATTACCTACCGATCATACTAAGCCTTTGGCGTATTAGCCAAAGCTAACTCAAGGGTTAGTATGATGTGGATCTTGTCCCACAAGAATTATAGTATTCAGTGGGAGCATCATTTAATTAAAGGCCTAATTAAATGATTTTTAAAGAATATGATATTTATTTCTGCAAATTTTCTGTTATAGATTACCATGACGTCGAACATGAATTCCTTCTCCCTGCGATCTGTCCTTGAGAAGGACAAGCTTAACGGAGCGAATTTCCTGGACTGGTACAGGAACTTGAGAATAGTTCTCACTTAGGAACGTAAACTGTACGTTCTGGAGCAGCCCATTCCTGAGGCTCCTCCTGCCACTGCCACGCGAGGTGACCGGGATGCTTACAAGAAGCATCAAGATGACGCATTAGATGTGTCCTGTCTAATGCTCGCGACCATGAACTCTGAGCTTCAGAAGAAAAACGAGTTGATGGGCGCTTACGATATGGTTGAGCATCTTCGCCAACTATATCAGGGACAAGCGAGGCATGAGAGATTTGAGATCTCTAAGGCATGCAAGATGTCAGACGGGGCTCCCGTAGGTCCTTATGTACTCAAGATGATTGGGTACATAGAGAACCTACAAAGACTGGGGTTCCCACTTGGCCAAGAGCTGACCACTGACTTGATCTTGCAGTCCTTGCCAGATAGCTATAGTCAATTCGTTCTGAACTATAACATGAACGAGATTGACAAGCCACTGCCCGAGCTACTTAGTATATTACGAACTGCTGAGATTAACCTTAAGAAGGTTAAGCCCATTCTGATGGTCCAGAAGCACAAGGGCAAGGGCAAGCCCAAAGGTAAGGGAAAGTCCCAAACCAAGGGCAAAGGCAAGGCACTGAAGCCTAAAGGAGGGGTCGCCAAGGATGCTACCTGCTTCCACTACGGGGCACTGGAAGAGGAACTGCAAGGTATACTTGGAGGATCTTAAGAAGAAGCGAAGTGAGACTTCCACTTCAGGTATATATGTTATAGAAGTCAATCTATCTATTTCTACATCTTGGGTATTAGATACTGGATGTGCTTCTCACATTTGTATTGATGTGCAGGCGCTGAGAAATAGCAGGACATTGACAAAGGGCGAGGTGGACCTACGAGTAGGCAATGGAGCACGGGTTGCTGCTGTTGCTGTAGGGATTTACTTTCTATCTCTGCCCTCTGGGCTTGTACTAGAGTTAGTCGATTGTTGTTATGTGCCTGCATTAACTAAGAACATAGTTTCAGTTTCTTGTTTAGACAAGAAAGGATACTCTTTTATAATAAAAGACAAATGTTGTTCTGTTTATTTAAAAGATATGTTCTATTGTAGTGCACCTCTGATAAACGGACTCTACATTCTAGACCTTGAGAGCCCTATCTATAACATAAATACCAAGAGGATCAAGTCGACTGACTTGAACCAAACCTATCTCTGGTACTGTCGCTTAGGTCATATAAATGACAAGCGCTTATCCCAGCTCCATAAGGATGGTTTGCTGGACTCATTTGATTTTGAATCATATGAGATATGCGAGTCATGCCTACGAGGCAAGATGACCAAGACTCCCTTTAGTGGGTACAGCGAGAGAGCAACTGATTTGTTAGGACTCATACATAGTGATGTATGTGGCCCTTTCAATGTTGCTGCTAGAGACGGTTATAGATACTTCATCACATTTACTGATGACTTCAGTAGATATGGTTATGTGTACTTGATGACACATAAGTCTGAATCCTTTGAAAAGTTCAAAGAATTCAAGAATGAAGTACAGAACCAGCTTGGCAAGAGTATTAAAATACTTCGATCAGATCGAGGTGGTGAATACTTAAGTCATGAGTTTCGTGACTATCTAGCTGAGTGTGGGATCCTATCCCAACTCACTTCTCTTGGAACACCACAATGGAATGGTGTATCCGAAAGGAGGAATCACACCCTATTAGATATGGTACGATCTATGATGAGTCACACAGATCTTCCAACATATCTATGGGGATATGCTCTAGACACGGCAGCTTTCATTCTCAACCGAGTTCCATCCAAGGCCGTGATAAAGACACCATATAAGATATGGACTGGGAGAGATGCCCAGGTGTCTTTCATGAGGATTTGGGGTTGTGAGGCTTACGTACGACGTCAAGTCTCAGACAAGTTAGGACCCAAATCCGACAAGTGCTATTTCATTGGATATCCCAAGGAAACTAAGGGATATTACTTCTACATTCCCAGTCAGCACAAGGTAGTTGTGGCAAAGACTGAGGTCTTTCTAGAAAGGGACTTTGTTTCTAGAAAGACTAGTGGGAGTACCTTTGATCTTGATGAAGTTCAAGATGCGAACGATAGCACTGGAGCCTCGATGGAAGTTGAACTGGAACCACAAAGTGTTGTGGATGATATTGTTCCACAAGGAGTTGAGGAACAACAACCAGTTCAAGTAGACATACCTCTTCGCAGGTCTGATAGGGTACGTCGTCAGCCTGAGAGATACTCATTTCTCTTGTCTGATCATGATGACATTGTGTTCATAGAGGAAGCTGTGATCAGATTTCGAGAAATGGCTAGAGGCCATTCTCGGAGCTGGAATCTTTGATTCGATGATGCGATCAAACAGTTTGGTTTCATCAAGAACGAATATGAGCCTTGTGTCTACAAGAAGGTTGTAGAAAGCATAGTTGTCTTCCTCATATTGTATGTGGATGACATACTACTCATTGGGAAGGACATCCCTATGCTTCAGTCTGTCAAGACCTGGCTAGGGAGTTGCTTCTCAATGAAGGACTTAGGTGAGGCATCCCGCATTCTTGGGATACAGATCTATAGAGATAGATCTAAGAGATTGCTTGGCCTAAGTTAGAGTACTTACATTGATGAGGTACTCCAACGGTTTGCCATGCAGAACTTCAAGAAGGGATTTCTGCCGATGTCACATGGCGTGAGTCTTTCGAAGACTCAAGGTCCCTCTTCTAGAGAGGAGAGAGACCGCATGGATTAGATCCCTTATGCCTCAACCATAGGATCGATCATGTACGCCATGCTATGTACTCGACCTGATGTCTCGTATGCTTTGAGCATGACGAGCAGATACTAGTCAGATCCAGGTGAAAGTCACTAGATAGCGGTCAAGACTATTCTTAAGTACTTAAGAAGGACTAAAGAATATTTCTTGATATATGGAGGCAATGATAAGCTAGCTGTAAAGGGTTACAGTGATGCTAGCTTCCAGACCGATCAGGATGATTAAAGATCACAGTCGAGGTTCGTGTTTTGCTTGAATGGTAGTGTTATGAGCTGGCAGAGTTCACAGCAATTCTACAACGTTTCCATTTCATTCGAGAGATTATCGATAGAGGAGATGTGAAGATTTGCAGAGTACCTACAGAGGCTAACATCGCAGATCCCTTGACCAAGGCTTTGGCACAGAGGAAGCATGATGGTCACACTAGGTCATTAGGCCTCAGAGCCTATATTGATTGACACTAGTGCTAGTGGGAGATTGTTAGTTAGAACCCTAGAGCCAATCATTTGATGATTGTATGGACTCATGTATATCATATTCATGTATATATATTAAGGCATTTGGTTTTTTGGTTATTATGCTTATTTGTATTAGTGCCAGATAAAATAAGTATAGTAACGTCCTAGAGTAGAAGGTTCTTACCTATATCAATCGATTGGTTGAATTGATAGTGAGATGATATAGGGAACACTACTCTAAATCATTCCTAGTCGAGTATTAACATTCAGGGACAATGTTAATACAATAAGACTAGCATGTAGGTCAGCTCGATGACTTGATCTCACAAGTCATGGATATAGAGATATCAAGCTAACACATGGGTATGCATTAAAGAATGTATACTGAATGACCCGCCATGAGAAAGTATCATGGATCGTTATATGAGTGTCATATACTTTCTCATGTGACTATTAGTATGACTATTAGTCCTTTGACCTGAAGTCACCATGGATCCCTACATAAGGAGTTATGTACTTTGATTTCGTCAAACGTCACCCGTAACAGGGTGGACTATAAAGGCGATTACTGGGTATGTAATAAATTATGCAGAGGGATGTGAGTGATGTAGATGGGATCTATCCCTCCCATATGACGGGAGAGACATCAATATTCTTGATAGAGTTAGACCACGAAGTGCATGGTCATGCCCAAATGAGTCAACATGAAATGTTGAGCTCATTTGATCGAGTGAGTCTACTTGGAGTTCAAGATTTAGATTGATTAGAGGATGACACGGTCTATGCCTCATATTGATCAATCTAGATGTCTAGGATAGAAGGACAATGTCACATATTTTGTGAGGAGTCACAATTGGTAGTCACAAGGTGATGTCGGATCTCGACATTCTTGTAACTTGGGTAGTAATGATGTGTTGCTAGATATCGCTCATTACTTATGCTCCTAAATGTGTTTAGGGCATTGCCAACGTTACAAGAACCTATAGGGTCACACACTAAGGACAATTAGATGGAGATTTGGTTCATATGATGAACCAAGAGGATTAGATTCATTTGATGAATCATATTGGATTAAGAGTAATCCAAATTGGGCTAATTGAGTTGGACTCAAGTTGATTCATGTATTGAATGAGTCTAATTTAGATTATGACTCATTAAATCAACTTAATTTAATGAATTAGATTCATTATATTAAGTTGGCTTGAATCATATGGTTGGATTAGATCAACCATGAGAGAGTTTGATCAAGTTTGACTTGATTTGAGAGGAAGAGAAAAAGTCATGTTTGACTTGACTTTTTACCACATCACTAGTGAGTTGGCAAGATGTGTACCAATAGGATTGCTCCACATCATCAATGTGTGCCACCTCATGGAGGTTACAAGCCTCCATAGCATTTAATGTGGCCGGCCCACATTAAATGAGGAGGTTACACTTGTTGCCATGTCATTTAGTGAGGTGGCAAGATGTGGACCAATAGTGTTGATCCACATCATCCTAGAGTGCCACCTCATGGGGGTTACAACTCTTAATGGTCTCCACATTAATTGGAATTAATGTGGGGGTTACACCTCCTAGAGTGGCCGGCCACTTGATGGCTAAGGGGTTGTTTTGAATTTCCTCTCATTGATTTCATTCACTCTTCTTCTCCCTTGGGTGCTCTCTCTTCTCCTTCTCCCATTCCTTGGCCGAACACTCCATTGGTGCTAGCACACCTTGTGTTTTGGTCATCTCCTTCTACTTGTGTCCGTGTGGATACATATAGAGGTTGTCTACTTTGACAACTAGAGATCCGGCGACATCTTGGACAAGCGGGAACGCGAAGGGCTTCGCTACAAGGGTAATGATCTTAACTTTAGTGTAGATCTAAAGTTTTTACAAACTCGTACAAGAAAAAGGTTTTTCGAAAAAATTTTGTTTATGAATCTTTGCACGAGATCCATGGCTTTGGGTGACTCGGGGTTTCCGCGACGCGAAAAAACGGTTTTCGCAGCCCGACGAACCCAACATACACATCATTACGCACTCAGAACCCACTGTTCTTTGTTAGTATTCATTACATTTTTTTTCTCTCGACCATGTATTTGACTTGAGTGTCGGAGTACCTGCATCGTGAAGTTTTCCCTGGCCCAATTGTTAAGGTTTTTTCTCCCTATATCTCTTTTTTAACACACATAATCGCTCATTTAGCTTAAATTCTTCTCATAGTCAACATCGAAGTCACCTACCTAACACACTATCTTTTCCGATTTTAGATAGATCACTTATTATGGTTAATATTCATGCTTAATTTTTATCATTATTGTCGTTTGCCTTAGTTATTTACTTAATTATATTTTGATTATTTATCCTCGGCCATTAAGATAAATTACTATTTAATTGTGATAATCTGTATTGACTGTATTATTTGAATGTTCTTACTACGTAATGGATCAAACATTGAGTATTAGTTGACTGGCTGTCTGGCACACACTCGATACATTTTTGGACATCATAATTGGTAGTTGACTAAAGGAACTTATTCAATCAGTCGACTCATATTTTCCAAGAACTTGCATTGGATCACATGAATTTGATCCTAATTGATCCATTTTGATGTGTGACAGAGGGATAGAGAGAGAAAGTTTAACTTTAAGTTAAGAACAAATCTCATCATTTATGTTTTCCTATATTGCAGACGATAGGAGAAAGTTGAAGTTACGAATGAAAGTTATGACCAAAATTAATCATAAATTGCTTTCTTATGAAATGTGTTTGGTTATGATATTTACCAGTTCTTGATTGCTTTTGATATTTGCACCCATTTATTTTATTTGTTTATTACCTTAACATAAACAAGTTGTCAAATATTAAACATAAGGAGATTGTTATTGTAATCCACTTAGTATGTGTTGCATGAGTTTTGATATTTGGATCATCTTTAAGTAATTATAGTAATTGTAATCCACTTGAGTGTGGAACTTAAATTATAGTAATTGTAATCCACTTGAGTGTGGGTTGCATGAGTTTTGATAATTGGATCATCTTTAAGTAATCATAGTAATCTGATGTGGTGGGTTAAGCGTGTAGGAACATACAACTTGATAAAAAGGAAGGAAAATCCTAATAGATCAAGTATAGCTAGATACTAGGTAAGTAAATAAAGTCCAAGAAAAGAGCTTGGTAGAAAGAAAGTCACAACATGTTAAGAATGATTGAATGTTATGCAAGTAAAGTCCAAGAAAAGTTTGGACAAGGTAAAAGCCCTAAGAGGCAAGAAAGATTGAATACTAGGCAAGTAAATGCCTAGAGGTGGTGAGACTCCAAATATGGAAGTCTAGAGGGCATGAAGGTCATCTTTAATTGAGAGCTTTGAATGACTACAGCCTAGAAACAGGGATAAACTTGAAGCTAGGTTAACTCAACTAGTAAAAAGATTAAGTTATGGGGTCTTAGTCAATTGATACCGATAACAAATCTTGAATTCGAATAGTTTTGGATTAGTGGTATGAGATTGGCTGACTGATTAATAACATGAATGCCATAAGGTTTATGGTTTTGCATGTAGTTGACTGTTATGCATGTACAATCAATTAATCATAACTGCAACTGAATTTGAATTGGTGGTTTATTATAGGAGCAATAAATTATTGAGAAGTCGACTTATAGAATTGAATGATATATTTATGCAGCAAACAAAAGGTTTGAGATTCGACTTGAAAAGTTAATTTAGAAGATTCAAAATCAAATAAAAGATCATACAGTTGACTATTGGAGTCGATTGCATGTTTTGAGGATAGAACAAATTAAAAGCTCTTAGAGTTACGGATGGATTTTAAAGTATGGAATAAGAATAGGATAAAAATTGTAAAAAAATTACAGTAATCTCTCGAAGCGATCTCCTAAAGATGAAGAATAATTTTCATTCTTATTGTCAGCGAGAAGATGGCAGCGAACCTTCTCAACATATCCACAAATCAAATCCTGCAGCCTTTTGGATATTCTTCTTCTCTTCTTTTTTTTTTTCACCCGCTCTTGGATTAATTGCTTGGAAGCTTATATAATGGGAATCCAATGAGGGACATAATGGTAATTCATCCCAATCAAAAGTGGACAACATGGGCATCCCACGTCCCCCATTATCAACATCTTCCACTCGTGCAAGTCAAGTCACCAACGCTAATTAGTCGCAAAAACTAATTAGAATTAAGTCACAAAGACTAATTAGTATCATGTCACAAAGACTATAGAAGAATCAAATCACAAAGACTATACAAGAACATTCATTTTATATATTAGGAAAATGGTTCGTACGATAGCAAGCATACTGAGCGATTGATGCTAAGAAGATTGTTACACGTTACATAGTCACTCTCTGAACGATCAATGTTAATAAAGCTATTACATTTTACTTAGCCTCTCTTCTAAATAAATCAAAGACATCCATATCTTGTCTTTACCCCAAATTAAGTTATTTACATTAGTATGTATATCTCTAATTTCTCATAATGACAATTATGTCGAGAACATGTTCCATATTTTCAATTAATATAATTATTCGCAATCACATTTTATATACTCGATAAAAAATGCATTTGGTCAACCAGTGAATAGATGTCTAAAAGTTATAACTTGTTATAGTAGCTACAATTTCGTAGCTGCTACAATGTATTGCTAGTTTCTTATAATCAATAACACGTTATTGTTGGTTTCTTGAGATCAACAACATGAAGAGTTTCTGGTCTTTTAAAGATCAACAATACATTATTGTTAACTTAAATTTTGAGAGATCATAACTTTTGACTGAGATTGAACTATATGATGTACAATATATCAAATCAAATCTCATTTAGAGATATTCAATTTGATATACATGTGTCCCATCGTTCAATCTGAGTTAAAAATTATGATCTCTTAAAATTTAAGTCAACAACACATTGTTGATATAAGTACATCGTGGTAGTTTTGATATGGCCAACCGAGTTAAGTTAAGTCCTATTTATATTTGATGCCTTGTGTCTAAGTGTGCAAGACCTTAGGAGCATAAGAAGTCGAGCGACAGATGTAGTGGATGAAAAGGATGGCAGGGAAAGGGAGACGACCGGCTAGTGCATCCGATAGACGAGAAGCTGCGGAAGAGTATACTGGTGGACGAGAAGGATGTGTGTGACGTTCGAGGGACAAAAAACTAGTGGGGAAGTCTGCTCAAGGAGATGGTCAAAATTGGGTTTGGGTGAGCTCAACTCTGATTAACAGGAGCATCACCTACGTGATCAAAGATCAGTTAAAAGGTTGATCTGCCTCATGCAAGGCACCTTCAATAGCTTGGAAGGTACCTTGCATGAACAGTATCAAAGGTGCCTTTTAGCCTATTGGAGGTGCCTTCAAGCTAAGGATAAAGTTTTATTTTTGGTAATAAAACTTGTCTCATTGAAGGCACCTTGGACCATCTTGAAGGCGCCTTCAAACCACCGATAAGATTTTTTGGGAGCTATGAAAAGGACCATAGAGCTAGGAATTAAACAACAACTGAACTATAAATTCTGTATTCATTTTCCTAGACTTTTATAAGCTTAAAAATGTGTAAGTTACTACTCCTCCTTCAACAAAGGAGTATTTTCTAGTTGAACATTCTTCAACATCTTGAATTAAAAACCGCTTAGATTATTAGTAAGTAAACAATCATCTTACTTTCTTTAGTTGTTCAATTTCCTTTTATTTTATTTTAATTGTGCTATCCAATTAAGTTGAAAGATCGAAAAATATATTTTTTTGTAGGTAATTCAGCCCATTTTATCGGTCGCAATCAAACCAGCAAGTGGTATTAGAGCCAAACAACTTCACAAGGACTAATCGCCTCTAAAGCAATAAGACGAAGGTCAATTCAAGCATTCATCCACCGAAGTCCTAGGGAGACTTCATGTAATGGAAGCGCCAGATGGAAGTAAATTTTAAAATAGACTTTGAAATACTTTTAATAATGAAATATGATTTTGTATCCCCCAAGGACCAACAAGGAACTGAAAAAGGAAAGTACTAATGAATAAAGAAAGAAAAAGTTGACTTCATGGCGAATGACAAAGTAGAGTTCCATCTGCTGAGCATTCTTCCGCTCAGGAGGTCAATCGAATCAGCATCTATGACTCCACCAAAAATCTCTGGGAGAAATTCAAGGAACTACATGAAGGTACTTTGGAAGCCAAGTTAGCAAAATGGGAGATCCTCCAAACCTAGCTAATGAACCTCCAGATGAACATGGGAGAGAGGTATCTCAACTCTAAGCAAGGATCAAAGTGTAAGTACCGTATGGTAGTTTTAATGTGATCAACCAAGTTATGTTTAGTCTTGTGTCTGTTTGATCCTTGTGTCTAAGTGTGCAGGACCTTAGGAACACAAGAAGTTGAGCGAAAGACGTAGCCAGAGAGAAGGATGACACGGGAAGGGAGTCGACGGCCTTGATGCATCTGAATGACGAGATGCTACGGAAGAGTACATCGGTGGACAAGAAGGAGGTGCGCGGTGGTCCAAGAGATGAGAAGCTGGGTAGGAAGGCTGCTCGAGGAGAAGGCCGGAGTTGGATCCGGGTGAGCCCAATTCCGGATGGAAAAAATCAACCAAGCGATTGGAGCAGAAGAAGAGCAAACAGAGAGCTGTGGAGCTATTGGAGGCACCTCTAATGTAGCACCCGCCCTTCTACTAAACCTTAACTTACAGGATAGACATTACCTTTTTCTGTGTTGGTTGCTACTCGGAAAACCTAGAGGTTTCACTGTATAAAAATTTTGTACAAAGATCTGAACCTTTTCCTAGCTACCATGTGTTCTTTTAAATTAAATTTTGGATCGCCTGCGGAACTTAACACGTTTGATCCAAAACTTAATCTATTCGTTCTTTTAGGTTTTGACTTGGGTCTCCTGCGGAACTTAACACGTTCGACCCAAATCGCCTTAAGTTATTAATTCCATTAAATATTAATTTCCATAATTAGTTCCCAGTACTGACGTGGCGAGGCACATGACCTTCTTGGATATGGGAGCAACCACCACCGACTAGACAAAACCTTTTATAGAAAGCTAATATTTAATTTCCTAAAATAACTTTAGGTTAACCGAAAAAAATAATCAAATCACAAGGATAAATAAAACAAAAGAACACAACATCGAAAAACATATTTGAAATACTAGAACGTAAGCCTCTTATATTTGGTATTATTTCCATAAATAACTAGTATGATGCGGAAAAAGGAAAACTACTAATTATACCTTCTAGAAAGACCTCTTGATCTTCTATCGTATTCCTCTTCTAACCTCAGACGTTGTGTGGGCAACGATTTTCCGAGATGAGAAACCACCAACCACCTTCTTCTCCTCCTAGCTAGGTTCGGCCACAAAGAAAGAAGCTTCACCAAGGAAGAAAATCAAAACACTAACCAAGCTCTAAGAGATGCTCGCTTCCTCTCCTTCTTCTTCTTCTTCTCCAAGTAGTATCCGGCCACCACAAGAGCTCCAAGGAAAGAGAGGGGTTCGGCCACCACAAGAGGAGGAGAGGGAAAGGATGGCCGGCCACACCAAGGAACAAAAGAGGGAGAGAAATAAAATAGAGGTTGTCTCATGAAGGCACCCTCACCCCTTCTTTTATATTCCTTGGCCTAGGCAAATTTGGAAATTTAATTACAATAAAATTTCCTCAATTTCCTTGACATGATTTAATTAAGAAAAATAAAATAAAATTTCCCCAATTGAAATCTTATGGCCGGCCACATTAATGAAATCAAATTGGACAAGTTTCAATCAACAATTAAAACTTCCTAATTTGTTTCCGAAAATTTTAAAAAATAAAATTTCTCTTCAAAATCCCTTCATGGTTGATAAAAAGGAAATTTCTATAATTTTAATTTTACAACATATGAATAATTTTTAAAGAGAAAATAAAATATCTCACCAATCTACAAATAAGGAAAGAGATATAATCTCTTTCTTTAATCTTTTGTAGATCTTTTATAAGAGAGATATTTTAATTTTAATTCTCTTTAATTATATCTCCCACATAATAAAAATTAAAATTAAAATCCCTTTTTAAATAAATTTGGCCGGCCCCCACTAGCTTGAGTTCAAGCTAGGGCCGGCCACCCAATTTTATACCTAGGCCGACCCTAGCTTGGTTCCCAAACTAGCTTGGGCGGCCCCCTATTGGTGGGTATAGAAGGTGGGTATAGGTGGATATAGTACTCTATAAATAAGAGGATACGATAGAGACCGAGAGGAGGAATTGGTTTTGGTCTCCCGATAAAATTAAGCATCCCGTGTTCGCCCCGAACACACAACTTAATTTTATCAATAATAATTCATTCCACTAGAGAACTATTATTGAACTACCGCACCAACCCCAAATTACATTTTTGGGCTCCTTCTTATTATGAGTGTGTTAGTCTCCCTGTGTTTAAGATATCGAATGTCCACTAATTAAGTGAGTTACTGACAACTCATTTAATTAATATCTTAGTCCAAGAGTAGTACCACTCAACCTTATTATCATGTCGGACTAAGTCCACATGCAGGGTTTAACATGACAATCCTTATTAGCTCCTCTTGAGAACATTATCAACCTAGTATCTCTAGGACACAGTTTCCTTCTATAATCAACAACACACACTATAAGTGATACCATTTCCCAACTTATCGGGCTTATTGATTTATCGAACTAAATCTCACCCATTGATAAATTAAAGAAATAAATATCAAATATATGTGCTTGTTATTATATTAGGATTAAGAGCACACACTTCCATAATAACTGAGGTATTTGTTTCTTTATAAGTCAGTATAAAAGAAACAACCTCAAATGGTCCTACTCAATACACTCTGAGTGTACTAGTGTAATTATACAGTCAAGATAAACTGATACCTAATTACACTACGACCTTCTAATGGTTTGTTCCTTTCCATTTTGGTCGTGAGCTACTGTTTATAATTTATAAGGTACTGATAATATCATCTTCTGTATGTGACATCACATACTATATTATTTACAATATAAATTAAGTGAACAACTACAACTAAAAGTAGACAATTTGACCAAATGTGATTCTTTATTCATAATGAAAGTTTACAAAGCTTAAGCTTTCAGTATACACTTCAACAATCTCCCACTTATACTAATGACTAAGCTGTCATATCTTCTACCATACATCTGATTCCCATTCCCTCCACATGCCGATCGAAAGCTTGCGCCGGAAGGGCCTTAGTGAAAGGATCTGCCAGGTTATCCGCTGATGCAATCTTGGCGATGACAACTTCTCCTTGCTTCACAATATCTCGTATTAGGTGGTACTTGCGCTCTATATGTTTACTTGCCTTATGAGCTCGTGGTTCATTCGAGTTTGCAACTACACCGCTATTATCACAATAAATTGTGATGATTTTGGGCAAACCAGGAATCACATCTAAGTCCATTAGAAAGTTCCTGAGCCACACTGCTTCTTTAGCTGCTTCAGAAGCTGCTACATACTCAGCTTCCATGGTTGAGTCCGAAACGCATTTCTTCTTAACACTCCTCCATGAAATGGCTCCTCCTCCTAAAGTAAACACATAGCCTGATGTAGACTTACTACTGTCCTTATCTGATTGGAAATCTGAATCCGTGTAACCCACAGGGAGTAAATCGTCTGCTTGGTAAACTAGCATATAATCTCTAGTCCTTCTCAGGTACTTTAATATATGCTTTACCGCAGTCCAATGTCCTTGTCCAGGGTTACTCTGATATCTACTGACCATGCCCACGGCAAAGCAGATATCAGGTCTCGTACATAGCATTGCATACATAAGACTTCCTACAGCCGAAGCATAAGGAACTGCTTTCATGTCTTCTATCTCCTTTGACGTCTTTGGAGACATCTCTTTAGATAGAGCTATTCCATGCCTAAAAGGTAAGAAACCTTTCTTGGAATCCTGCATGCTAAAACGAGCAAGCATTGTATCTATATATGAAGCTTGAGACAGACACAACATTCTTTTCTTGCGATCTCTTATAAATTTGATCCCAAGAATGTGTGCACATTCTCCTAAGTCCTTCATATCAAATTGTTTGGACAACCATACCCTTACGTCTGATAATACCTTGACATTGTTGCCAATTAACAAAATATCATCTACGTATAGTACAAGAAATACCACCACGTTTCCGTTACACTTCTTATATACACAAGACTCATCCGGACTTTGAATAAATCCGTATGACTGGATTACTTCATTAAACCGGATGTTCCAAGATCTTGAAGCTTGCTTCAGTCCATAAATATACCGATTGAGCTTACACACTAGATGCTCTTTGCCTTTTTCAATGAACCCTTCTGGTTGCTTCATATGGATGTTTTCTTCAAGACTTCCATTAAGGAAAGCTGTCTTGACATCCATTTGCCAAATCTCATAATCCATATGAGCAGCAATGGATAAGAGTATCCGGATAGACTTAAGCATGGCTACCGGTGAAAAGGTTTCCTCATAATCGATTCCCTCTTTCTGAGTATACCCTTTCGCAACAAGCCTAGCTTTGAAGGTTTCTACCTTCCCGTCTGTCCCTCTTTTCCTTTTGTAGATCCACTTACATCCAACGGCTTTTACACCATCAGGTGGTTCTACAAGCTCCCAGACCTTATTAGAGTACATAGACTCTATTTTAGAATTCATCGCCTTTTGCCAAGATGCTGCATCTATATCTTGGAGTGCTTCGTCATATGACCGGGGATCAGGTTCATGTTTACCCGGGACCAAGTCCGAAGACTCTCCCAAAAACATGAATCTTTCAGGCTGCCTCACAACCCTCCCACTACGACGAGGCACTGTCTGTTGTTGTGTATCATGTGTGACACGTGTTGCAGTCTCTTGTGGTACTTCATCTTGTACTGTTGGTACTAAAGTAGATGTGTCCTCTCTTAGTTCTTCTAAAACAACTTTACTACTGGGCTTGTGATCCATTATATAGTCTTCTTCTAAAAACTGGGCATTGGTGCTAACAATGACCTTCTGGTCTTTAAGACTATAAAATAAACCACCTTTCGTTCCTTTGGGATATCCTACAAACACGCGAACTTCTGTACGGGATTCTAACTTATCAACATCTGATTTCAGCACATGTGCTGGACTACCCCAAATCCGAATATGTCTTAGACTGGGTTTTCGCCCATTCCACAATTCTATGGGAGTAGAAGAAACTGATTTAGAAGGTACTAAGTTCAAAACGTATACTGCTGTTTCCAGAGCATATCCCCAAAACGAATTTGGTAATTCTGAATAACTCATCATCGATCTAACCATCTCCATAAGAGTCCTATTCCTTCGTTCTGCTACACCATTCTGTTGGGGTGTTCCAGGTGCAGACAATTGGGATTGAATCCCGGCCTCTGATAAGTAATTCCTAAACTCTCCTAAGAGGTATTCACCACCACGATCAGATCGTAGTGTCTTGATACTTTTACCTAATCATTTTTCCACATCAGCCTTGTATTCTTTGAACTTATCAAAGCACTCGGACTTGCGGCGCATTAGGTAAATATATCCGTATCTTGAATAATCATCTATAAAAGAGACAAAATATTCAAAACCACCTCTTGCCTGGACAGACATAGGACCACACAAATCAGAATGAACCAATTCCAACACTTCTTTGGCTCTATACCCCTTGGCCTTGAACGACCTCTTGGTCATTTTACCTTCCAAGCAAGATTCACAAGTTGGAAAATTTTCCAACTCAAATGAACTCAAAAGTCCATCGGCTATAAGCCTCTGAATCCTACTTAAGTTAATATGACCAAGCCTTAGATGCCAAAGATATGATTGGTTCATTTCCGAAGGTTCTTTTCTCTTATTAGAGTTAGAAGATGAGTTATAAATTTCCATATTTTGCTTTGTGGAAGAAATTGGATTTAAAGTATACAAATTGCCAACTAATGCACCAGAACAGATAATCACTTTATTTATTTTAATAACTACATCGTTACTGAAAGAAACTGAATATCCATCTAAAAACAGTTTAGAAACTGAAATTAAATTCTTTCTAAAACTGGGTACATAAAGACAATTTCTTAAAATCAAATTTCTATTTCTACTAAAAGATAAGTAGACGTCTCCCACTGCAACAGCTGCCACCTTAGTAGCATTGCCCATGTAGACGGTAATCTCTCCTTCAGATAATCGTCGGGTTTCCTGGAACCCCTGCAAGGAATTGCAGACATGATCAGTGGCTCCCGTATCTATACACCAGGTGCTGGTAGATAACACCGCTAAACATGTTCAACAACTAGAGTATGAGATATACCTTTGTTTTGGTTCCTACGAGGACAGTCCACCTTCCAATGTCCTGCTTGCTTGTAGATGAAGCACTTGTCCTTCGGCTTCTTCATTCCAGCTTTAAATCCCGTACTCTGAGATTTATTCACTTTCTTTGCTGAACCAGCTTGTTTCTTCTTCTTCTTTCCTTTCGGTTTAGAAGTAGAACCATTTTCAGCATAGTGAATTTGAGCATTGTGATGAAATAATCCTTCTTCTGCTTGAAGTTCTGTCAGTAGTTCCGCTAATGAATAAACCCTCTTATTCATATTATAGTTCAGGCGAAACTGCTCAAAACTTCTAGGTAGCGTTTGGAGGATCATATCGATCTGGGTTTCCCCATCAATTTATCCTCCAAGGATCTGTATCTCGTTCAGATAAGCCATCATTTTTAGGATATGATCCCTCACAGGAGTACCCTCTTGCATGGTGGCTGTCATTATCTTTCTCATGACTTCTTGCCTAGAAGCCCTATCCTGATGACCAAAGAGTTCCTTGAGATTATTCATAATATCATAAGCTGTTGGTAAATCCTGATGCTGATGTTGCAATACATTTGACATTGAAGCCAAAATGTAACACCGCGCCATCTCATCATCTTTTACCCGTTTCCTATGATATTCAATCTCCTCTTGAGTAGATTCACTAGTAGGTGCTTCAGGGCACTGCTCAGTCAGTACAAATTTATAGCTTTCAGCAGTAAGAACAATGTCTAGGTTTCTTTTCCAATCTATGTAGTTTGGTCCAGTAAGTCTATTCTGTTGAATTATGATGGACAATGGGTTGAAAGTCATCCTAAGAATCACAAATAACTTTTGGTCAGAACTCTTAAATTTAGAATAATATTGATTCCTCAAACAATACTATTTAAAATTAACCAACACCTCAAAACACCGTGGATTTTGTATGTCACGTTAGTGTGGACGTATACAAATTCAACATTTGTAAAAGGAGGGTTTTAACCCATTAATTTTATTATCTTGTCAACCTAACTTTTTGACAAACAAAATTAATAGTTGGTATCTTTTGGTCACACAAATAATAGCAGTGACTCCGATGGGGAGGATACTATTAGGTGTGTCTAAGTGTATACCATTACTTGACACTAAGTCCATTAATAAGATTATGTCCCTTCCGTTGGGGAAGATCACACGCACTTAATTAACTTCCTCTAGTCATCCAAAAATGGAAGTCTGTTCTAGTGATCCACAAACAAGCTCATCCGTTATGGAGGAAGGCACTCAGAGCCAACGCGCAAGCTTGTTTGCATCACTTATAAACCAGTAATGGAGACCATAGTATTTATTTAAAAAACCCTCTCCCACTTAGTTATTTATAAACGAGGAATTTTAACTATGCTAGCCTACTAGTCATGTATACTAACATGCACACACAGCATAATATAAAAGCAATAAATAGAAAATCTAATTTTCAACTATTATGGCTTTTATAGTTGTCCTCCGTGTGTTGTCATCCCAAGCTGCTGCCATATTTGGCCACCGCCACCGGGTCTAATTGTCGCATCCATCTTGTTCCTTGTTCTGCTACGCCTCTGGTCCTCAGAAGGTTCCACGCTTTGCAAGATTTGATCCGCGACATAAATAGAATTTTACAATTTTGATCCTATATTCCATAAAAGGAATGTACATGTATCTAGATTAAAAAATAAAATCCTAATAAAACTAAATACAGCTCCTGCTGTATTTTTAATACAATCATGCACACACATATAAATGCCCTTGACATGTCCAAGGGTCCAATCACACACATAATATCTAAAAGCCATAATAGTTGGATCCTGCTTCCACAAAGTTAGCATATCTTACTATTATCCTGCCTAAATTATGTATGAAATGTACATAATTAAACTAATACCAAATACACAGAGGCTGTAACACCCCAAATTTCATGATTTGGAGTCCTAAAAGACCTTATTAAAATCTAGAAATGTTTTAGAAAAATTCTAGAGATTTTTAGAAATTTTTAGAGTATTTTTATGTAATTTTTGGAGGTCGTTTGATATTTTTACCAAAAGAAAGAAGTTTTAAAAAAAAAAGAAAATGTCCAAGCCGAGGCTTGAACCGGCAACCTCTGATCCGAGCAAAACCCAGCTAACCAACTGGGCTAGCAGTTATTATTTGATCTAATGAAGGAAAAATTTTATTTAAGTAATAGAAGTTAATAGTGAGAAATAATAGGAAGAAAATAAGTTACAACCGGGATTCGAACCCACGAACTGCGCCTTAAGCCGAACGCGGCCATCCAACTGATCCAGCGTCATTTCTTATTAAAGAAGGAGAAGAATTCCATTTAAGTAGTAGTTAGGAACAGTAAAATAAATTGGAAATAAAAGTGCGCGGCTGAGGAATCGAAGCCCAGATCTCTGACTTGGTTAAAATCTGGCTAACCAAGTGTGCTGCGGGCGGTTTTGTTTAAGAATAGATAGCAAATTTATTTAAAGAAGTTAACAGAATATTAAGGTTATAAGAGGAGAATTTAGGGCTTGATTATTTCCCCATGACCTAGCTTTTCCCTTCGCCTTCCTCGTGTGCGACGGCGGCGATTCTGCCCAAGCGAAGACAAAACGCAGCTGGAAGTTAGCATCTCTCCGGTGGCCGGCCAAAGGGATTCCGCGAGTTCTTCTCGGATTTGATCTTCCCTCGTCAAGAGGGAACTATTAGCACGAAGAAGGGCCGGAGATCTCAAGCCTTCCGAACCCTAGAACCTTCCTTTCTTCTCGGTTTGAATCCAAGAATGCAAGGTAAGTTGCTTCTCACCTGCAGTAGGATAGCTCCGAGGTTTATTCCTTGTTCCTCTTCTTGTTTTCGAAGCATGTTATTATGGAGGTTTGCTTTCCTTAAGTTGCTGCCGTGAGGAATTTTTGAATTGGCTAAGGATTTAGGTTTTTTCCTTATAGCTTTTAAGAACATGCTGTAAGAAGAGTGGTTGCTAGGGATATGGTTTCTTTTGAGGTTTCGGGTCCTGTTCTTTCTTTAATTCCAATTAGTTCTTGATTACACTTGGTGGATTATGGATGTTTTGTACTCTCTGCATCATTTTAAGTTCTGTTAGCAAGGCATGGATTTCTGGTTTACCAGTCCTGTTTCTTCTTCTTAATAGCTTGGGTTCGGAATCAAGATCGTGATGTTTTTGGTAGGTTTATGTTACCCATGAAGTTCGTGTTGTGATCTGGGATTTATGTGATGTTCTTACTGCCATTAGTGTCTCCTATAGGATTTTCGTATGGATTTCGAACATCTATGTTTGAAATTGGGAGTTGTAGCTTCAATTCAAGGTTTCTGTTCTTCACTTAATGGGTAGTTTCTCCATATAGGTATGGATGAAGGTTTTTCCTTAGATGGGCTAGTAGGTAGCTTCAACTTGCTGTCCCCGTTTTAGCACAAGGGATCTTGTTTGGTTTCTACTCCTATGTGGATTCTTGTAAGCTTATAGTGCAAGCTGTGTAAGATTATAATGCAATTTAGTTTGTGCAGATTTTTATCGAGCTTACAAGCGTAGATTTTATTAAGTTTGACATGCAGATTTTGTTAAAGCTTATAGTATGCAGCATTTTGATTAGCCTAGTACGCAGATTATTTTGTTAAGATGACATGTAGATTTATTTCTGTTTAAACTACAGTTTTAGAATTTCTCAAGTACAGCAGTTTCATTTGTTATAGCATCCAATCTTAGTTTGTGTAAGTATTCCCTTTCAGTTTGTTAAGCATACACTCTTAGTAGGTTTAAGCGTGGAATTTCAGTTTATCTAAGCATTTCAAAGTTAGAGTTCGCTTAAACATTTTAGTTTCTTTTTAAAAAGTATTCTTTTAGAAGTATTAACAAGTATAAGAAAGATAAAGAAAAAAGAAAGAAAAGGCCAAGGCCTTAAGTAGATCCCAAAGTCAAGATTTTAGGGATTTTGGCACACAAGGTGCTAAAGAAAAAGCCGAGGCATTATATAGAAGTATTAAAAGATAACAAGTATTTTACTTTTATTAGTGACACTGTACTGGACCCTCTGTCCTTGGGCTGGGCTCCCATAGTCGTCCCTAGGTTTAGATAACCTAGTAGTAACGGCTCGGCCGACGGTCGACGGTCGACGACCATAGGGTCGCCAAATGGGCCGCCAAATGGGCCACCGAATGGGTCGGGTCGTTACAAAAGAAAAAGCACAGTTGTCGGGCCCAAGAAGAAGTTGATTATTATTTTGAAGTATTATAAGTATAAGTTTTGAACAAGTAAAGAAAGTTTTACATAAGTATAAAGTATTTAAAGAATAAGTCTTTAAACAAGTGAAATAAGATTCAGAAGGTGTTTAGAATTCAGTAAGCTTAGTTCTTTATGCAAGCATGATAGTATAGACTTGCCTTACATGTTTAGCCTTTCAGTATGTTTCTTTACTAATAGAAGAGCATGAGTTAGTTTACTGTTCTTTGCTATTTATGAGTATGATTAGCTATACATGTTTAGTATTTCAGTTAGTATGATTCCTTTGCTATGTATGAGCATGAGTAGCTTTACATGTTAGCCTTCAGTTTTAGCATGTTTTTATTTATATACATGCATATCGAGATTTTGTGAGTTAGATAGCGCTTACTAAGCAAATTTTTCTTATAGACTACACTTCCTCTTATTGCAGATACAGGAAACGAAAAGATATAGAAAGGAAGGCGACAAGGAGGTGTTCGAAGGATGTGTGATGCCAGGACTATGGAAGCCTTGGTACTAGGAAAGAAGTTTTAGTTAGTTTTTATTGTCTTTTGCTATGTTAGGAGTATTTGAGATAGTATTTGTTATTTTGATATGATTAGGACATAGTAGAAGAATTGTAATCTTGTGTGATGATTTCTTGTGTTGTTTTCTATATTTTGGATTTATTATACTGCGTGGTTGATTGATATGTGTTCCAGCCGCTTGTGGCTGAGTATATATTGCATGTATTGTTGAATAAGGTCACCGGAACAGGGGAGACTCTGTCGAAATTTTTCGGTAGGGTTTCCATGTGATTTTTAATCATACCGGTTAAGTAGAGTTAGTAGTTAAGTAACGGTCATCCTTAGAGAGTAGTAGTAGTAAGAAAGGTGGTCGTTACAGAGGCAAAACCCTAGCTCTGATACCAATTGTTGGTTGCTACTCGGAAAACCTAGAGGTTCCACTGTACAAAAATTTTGTACAAAGATCTGAACCTTTTCCTAGCTACCATGTGTTCTTTTAAATTAAATTTTGGATCGCCTGCGGAACTTAACACGTTTGATCCAAAACTTAATCTATTCGTTCTTTAAGGTTTTGACTTGGGTCTCCTGCGGAACTTAACACGTTCGACCCAAATCGTCTTAAGTTATTAATTCCATTAAATATTAATTTCCATAATTGGTTCCCAGTACTGACGTGGCGAGGCACATGGCCTTCTTGGATATGGGAGCAACCACCACCGACTAGACAAAACCTTTTATAGAAAGCTAATATTTAATTTCCTAAAATCTCTTTAGGTTAACCGAAAAGAACAATCAAATCACAAGGATAAATAAAACAAAAGAACACAACATCGAAAAACATATTCGAAATACTAGAACGTAAGCCTCTTGTATTTGGTATTATTTCCATAAATAACTAGTATGATGCAGAAAAAGAAAAACTACTAATTATACCTTCTAGAAAGACCTCTTGATCTTCTATCGTATTCCTCTTCTAACCTCGGACGTTGTGTGGGCAACAATCTTCCGAGATGAGAAACCACCAACCACCTTCTTCTCCTCCTAGCTAGGTTCGGCCACAAAGAAAGAAGCTTCACCAAGGAAGAAAATCAAAACACTAACCAAGCTCCAAGAGATGCTCGCTTCCTCTCCTTCTTCTTCTTCTTCTCCAAGTAGTATCCGGCCACCACAAGAGCTCCAAGGAAAGAGAGGGGTTCGGCCACCACAAGAGGAAGAGAGGGAAAGGATGGTCGGCCACACCAAGGAACAAAAGAGGGAGAGAAAAAAAATAGAGGTTGTCTCATGAAGGCACCCTCACCCCTTCTTTTATATTCCTTGGCCTAGGCAAATTAGGAAATTTAATTACAATAAAATTTCCTCAATTTCCTTGACATGATTTAATTGAGAAAAATAAAATAAAATTTCCCCAATTGAAATCTTATGGCCGGCCACATTAATGAAATCAAATTGGACAAGTTTCAATCAACAATTAAAACTTCCTAATTTGTTTCCGGAAATTTTAAAAAATAAAATTTCTCTTCAAAATCCCTTCATGGTTGATAAAAAGGAAATTTCTATAATTTTAATTTTACAACATGTGAATAATTTTTAAAGAGAAAATAAAATATCTTACCAATCTACAAATAAGGAAAGAGATCTAATCTCTTTCTTTAATCTTTTGTAGATCTTTTACAAGAGAGATATTTTAATTTTAATTCTCTTTAATTATATCTCCCACATAATAAAAATTAAAATTAAAATCCCTTTTTAAATAAATTTGGCCGGCCCCCACTAGCTTGAGTTCAAGCTAGGGCCGACCACCCAATTTTATACCTAGGCCGGCCCTAGCTTGGTTCCCAAACTAGCTTGGGCGGCCCCCTATTGGTGGGTATAGAAGGTGGGTATAGGTGGGTATAATACTATATAAATAAGAGGCTACGATAGGGACCGAGAGGAGGAATTGGTTTTGGTCTCCCGATAAAATTAAGCATCCCGTGTTCGCCCCGAACACACAACTTAATTTTATCAATAATAATTCATTCCACTAGAGAACTATTATTGAACTACCGCACCAATCCCAAATTACATTTTTGGGCTCCTTTTTATTATGAGTGTGTTAGTCTCCCTGTGTTTAAGATATCGAATGTCCACTATTTAAGTGAGTTACTGACAACTCATTTAATTAATATCTTAGTCCAAGAGTAGTACCACTCAACCTTATTATCATGTCGGACTAAGTCCACCTACAGGGTTTAACATGACAATCCTTATGAGCTCCTCTTGAGGACATTATCAATCTAGTATCTCTAGGACACAGTTTCCTTCAATAATCAACAACACACACTATAAGTGATACCATTTCCCAACTTATCGGGCTTATTGATTTATCGAACTAAATCTCACCCATTGATAAATTAAAGAAATAAATATCAAATATATGTGCTTGTTATTATATTAGGATTAAGAGCACACACTTCCATAATAACTGAGGTATTTGTTTCTTTATAAGTCAGTATAAAAGAAACAACCTCAAATGGTCCTACTCAATACACTCTGAGTGTACTAGTGTAATTATACAGTCAAGATAAACGGATACCTAATTACACTACGACCTTCTAATGGTTTGTTCCTTTCCATTTTGGTCGTGAGCTACTGTTTATAATTTATAAGGTACTGATAATATCATCTTCTGTATGTGACACCACATATTATATTATCTACAATATAAATTAAGTGAACAACTACAACTAAAAGTAGACAATTTGAACAAATGTGATTCTTTATTCATAATGAAAGTTTACAAAGCTTAGGCTTTCAGTATACACTCCAACATTCTGTATGTCTAAATTTTTTTGACATTCTTACCCATTATGTGCTGCTCAGTTCACAGATCTACTCTAACTTGTTTCGACTGATAGGACATGACCTGGAGCAAAGCAGAGATGCACAACCGTGTGACTCCACACAGCCATGTCCCCTGGGCAGAGAGAAAGAGGAGCACGACCGTGTGACTCCACACGATCGTGTCCCCTTGGCCGAGAGGAAGAGGAGCACGGCGGTGTGAATCCACACGGTCGTGTCCCCTTGGCTGAGAGGAAGAGGAGGAGCACGGTCGTGTGACTCCACACGGCCGTGCCCACTTGGCCGAGAGGAAGAGGGGGAGCACGACTGTGTGAATCCACACGGCTGTGTCCCCTTGGTTGAGAGAAAGAGGTGCACGGTCATGTGAATCCACACGACCATGTCAACTTGGCTGAGAGCAGTAAGTAGGGTGTCGTATGATTCCACACGGCCGTGACACGGGCCATGTGGGGGTCACACGCCCCCTCTACAAAAGGGTTCGTTCTCCCCTTTTTGGGAGACCCTAGAGCTTCCCTCTTCGTACTCTTGTGCTGTCAAACTAACAACTTCATCCTAGGTAAATAGTGATAGTATTTCATATAAAGCGAAAAGAAGAAATTACTTTAACATCGAGTTCCCAACATGTTCCATAAAATAACAAGTTCCTGATCTCCTTCCACTGTTATGTCATGCACACACACAAACACTGCTCCTGTTGCCTCTTCCTACTCGAGCTTTCCTTTACCTTTATCTGCAGTATAAGGAAATGCAAATCTATAAGCGAAGGCTTAGTAAGTACCATCTACTCACAAAACGATGCATTTAAAGAGAACATGTTTTCTTTTTAAAAACTGCTTGGGGAAAGCACAAAACTTACACTTGACTGTAATTCATGCTAAAACACATAAATCAGAATTATATACATGGCATGCATTTTTTGAATAGGTTGATCATGCAAAACATCAACTCAAACCATGCTAGTAATATAATGAAAATAGGAATCTTGGCATATTATAGAGTTCATCAATGCTGCACTTTATAACTCAAGTTCTCAAACTTAGGAAGGCTTCCACTAAGACAACCAATGAATTTTGAAATATTTATATTACATAACTAGTGAAAATAGTAAACAAATTGCTTTGGGCCCGGCATTGTACCACTTTGCATGAATCTTAAATAAGATCTGAGGTAGCTAATCCCGAACCCATTAAGGTACTACTACGCAGACTAGGAGTCTAGGGGCGATCTAGGAGCCCACCCATGGACCTTGTGTCCAGTACATGTCAATTTAAAGTAAAATACTTTCTTTTAAATATTGCTTCCTTATACTTTACACTTACTTGGCATTTAAACAAGCACCTTATGTGCGCTTAATCCCCCACACTTATAGGGAAACATTTTAGGGCACTTGAATATACTTCTTAGTCCCAAACAAAATGGGAAGCAATTCAAGATACGCTAACCATGCTCTTAATCCCAAAATTTAGAGGGGCATTTTACATATCATGGCTTATATCTTCTTTAACATGCATATTTCTTAATCATGCATACAACCATACCAACCTACAACAAAGAGGTTCATACATGCATAATCGAAGCAACTTATACTGCAGATGAGTAGTACTTACATCCTTTCGCTAGATCTTACTATTATAAGGTGTAGGGAAGATCAACCCTCTCTTGTATGCCTTGATCTCCAAGATGCCCTTCACGTGCGTAAGAAGTCTTGTGAAAACTCTCCTCTTAGGTCCTTCCCTTGAAGGACTTAGATGTTTGGAAACCCTAGTCCCAGATCTTGGCCGAAACCACCAAGGGAAAAGGGAGGATTCGGCTAGAGAGAAGAAGAAGAAGATGAAAAGCTAGGTTTTCATCTCTTCCATTCCCTTTTATAGTAAATGAAAGTTGAAGCATCTCTCCACATATAATCAACATATAATGAATATTTTTCTATTTCTAATGTGATGCTTTACCAGCACCTAATGGCTACTTAAACTAATCTTGAGTAAGAGGTCTAGGGTTCAATCCTAGCCTGGGCCATTGAATATATTTTTATTTCTTTTCTCTTCTTCTATTTCTTTTTGATCTTTTTGGAGGAAAGGAAATTTACGGGTGTTACAATCCCCATACCTTATAAAAAGTTCGTCCTCACACTTAGAACAAGTGTGGGTACTTCCGTCTCATATCATCCTCGCGTTCCCATGTTTCCTCTTCATACTGTTGACTTTGCAACAACACTTTCACTAACGGTATCTCTTTGTTCCTCAGCTTCTTAACTTCTCGATCTATTATCTGTATAGGTCGACTTTCATAACTGAGATCCTCTTGAACTTGTACTGGTTGCGACTCAATCACTTGGTTTACATAGGGAACATGCTTCTTCAGCATTGAGGCATGGAATACATTATGGATGGCCGACATCTCCTGAGGTATTTCTAGCTCATAAGCTACCTTGCCAACCCTTCTAGTAATCCGATATGGCCCCACATAACGTGGACTCAACTTTCCTTTTCTTCCAAACCTCATCACTCCTTTCATAGGAGCCACTTTTCTTCCAAACGTGGACTCTTTTCTCTTCTTCTATTTCTTTTTGCTCTTTTTGGAGGAAAGGAAATTTACGGGTGTTACAATCCCCATACCTTATAAAAAGTTCATCCTCACACTTAGAACAAGTGTGGGTGCTTCCGTCTCATATCATCCTCGCGTTCCCATGTTTCCTCTTCATACTGTTGACTTTGCAACAACACTTTCACTAACGGTATCTCTTTGTTCCTCAGCTTCTTAACTTCTCGATCTATTATCTGTATAGGTCGACTTCCATAACTGAGATCCTCTTGAACTTGTACCGGCTGCGACTCAATCACTTGGTTTACATTGGGAACATGCTTCTTTAGCATTGAGACATGGAATACATTATGGATGGCCGACATCTCCTGAGGTAGTTCTAGCTCATAAGCTACCTTGCCAACCCTTCTAGTAATCCGGTATGGCCCCACATAACGTGGACTCAACTTTCCTTTTCTTCCAAACCTCATCACTCCTTTCATAGGGGCCACTTTGAGAAACACTGAGTCCCTAACATCAAATTCTAGTGGTCTACGGCGCACATCTGCATAGCTCTTCTGCCGGCTTTGAGCAGTTTCTATCCTCTGGTGAATGTTCTGAATGGCTTTGGTGGTGTCCTCGATAAGATCTGTTTGGAGTCCTATTTCTTTCTTTTCACCACCTTCATACCAACAGATAGGGGATCTACATCTCCTCCCATATAGAGTCTCGTAGGGTTACATTTCGATAGTATCTTGATAGCTATTATTATATGCGAATTCTGCTAAGCATAGATATCGACACCAGCTCCCTTTGAAATCTAAAGCACAAGCCTGTAGCATATCCTCCAAAACTTGATTTACTTGTTCAGTTTGCTCGTCAGTTTGAGGATGAAATGCGGTACTAAATCGTAGCTTAGTGCCAAGAGCTCTCTGAACACACTCCTAGAAGTGTGAAGTAAAGCGACCATCTCTATCTGAAATTATAGTTTTGGGAACTCCATGCAATCTAATAACCTCTTTAACATACATTTGCGCTAGCTGTTCGATAGAGTAGGATATTCTGATAGCTAGAAAATGAGCAGACTTGGTCAATCTGTCCACTATTACCCAGATAGCATCGAATCCATTCGTGGTTCTGGGTAGTCCTACTATGAAGTCCATAGATATATCCTCCCACTTCCACTCTGGGATCTGGATAGGCTGCAGAACTTCGCCCGGTCTCTGATTTTCTGCTTTAACCCGTTGATAAGTCAAGCAGGTACTGACATATCATGCAATGTCTCTTTTCATTCCAGACCACCAGAAGCATTCCTTTAAATCTTGGTACATCTTGGTTGAACCAGGATGCATAGCGTAGGGTGTTCTATGGGCTTCATCTAGAATTTTCTACCGTAATTCTTCTTGGTTAGGGACACACAAACGATCACCATAATATAGTATCCCACAGTCTGATACTCAGAACTCCCCATTTTCTCCCTCCTGTATTCTTTGCTTGATCTTTTGAATATTAGAATCTTCATTCTGCCCTTTCCGTATCTTGTCAAATAGGGTTGATGCTAGTGTCAAAGTGGAGAGCTGCCCAATAATAATTTCAAGCCCAAAATTTGCTATTTCTTTCTATAGGGGATGAGACATAGCAGATATAAACAATAACGTTGCACAAGATTTCCTACTAAGTGCATCTGCCACATTGTTCGCTTTCCCTGGATGGTAGAGGATTTCACAATCATAGTCTTTGACCAGCTCCAGCCATCTCCACTGTCTCAAGTTTAGGTCTTTATGAGTGAAGAAATACTTCAGACTCTGGTGATCTGTGTAAATCTTATATTGAGCTCCGTACAAGTAATCCCTCTAAATCTTGAGAGCGAAGACTACCGCTGCTAACTCAAGGTCATGAGTAGGATAGTTCTACTCATAATCCTTGAGTTGTCTCGAGGCATAGGCAATGACTTTGTCGTTCTGCATCAGTACATCCCCGATTTTGAGGCATCATTGTAAATATCGAAGTTTTCGTTATTCTCTGGAAGAGTCGGGATTGGAGAACTAGTCAGTCTCCTCTTTAGCTAAGTGAAACTCCTCTCACAATCCTCTGTCCACTCAAATTTTTGGTTCTTTCTGGTAAGTACTGTCAGTAGAGAGGCGATCCTTAAAAAGTTCTCTACAAATTTCCTGTAGTAGCCTACTAACCCAAGGAAACTCCTGATTTCATTGACATTCTTGGGTCTATTCCAGTTACTCATATCTTCTATTTTTGTCGGGTCCACCATAATCCCATCTTTGGAAATAATGTGTCCTATGAAGGACACTTGATCGAGCTAGAACTTGCACTTGGAGAACTTTACGTATAACTGGCTCTGCAGAAGAATCTGTAGTACTATCCTCAGATGTTTAGCATGTTCTTCCTGAGTTCGGGAGTATATAAGGATATCGTCTATTAAGATGATTACGAACTTGCCCAAATGTTCTTTGTATACTCTCTTCATCAGATCCATAAATGTAGCAGGAACACTCGTCACCCCAAAAGGCATAACTACAAACTCATAGTGCCCATACCTCGTTCAGAATGCCGTCTTCGGTACATCGTCTACTTTCACTTTCACTTGATGATATCTAGACCATAAGTCTATCTTGGAAAAGACTGTGGCTCCCTTTAACTGATCAAATAGATCATCAATTCTCGACAGGAGATACCTATTTTTGATGGTTACTTTGTTCAGTGCTTAGTAGTCCACACACATTCGCATGGACTCGTCCTTCTTCTTTATAAACAACACTGGAGCTCCCTATGGTGAGTGACTAGGGCGAATAAAACCCTTGTCAAGAAGCTCCTGTAGTTGTTCCTGAAGTTCTTTCAATTCTGTCGGAGCCATGTAGTAGGGTGCCTTTGAGATTAGATGGGTACTAGGGATGAGTTCAATCTCAAATTCTATTTTCCTATCCGGAGCTAAGCCTGACAACTCATCCAGAAACACCTCTGGGTAGTCACATATGACTCTAACTTCCTCTAGCTTTTAGTCTCTCTCTTGCTGGGTATTAACCACATGAGCTAGAAACTCAGTACATCCGTCGACTAACATTTTCTGAGCTTTTATGGCTGATAAGAATGTTTGGGTTCTCTTCCTTGATTCTCCAATGAACTCAAACTTGGACTCTGCCTCAGGTTAGAATAGGACTCTTCGCTTACGGCACTCGATGGACGCACCATACTTGCTCAGAAAGTCCATCCCAAAAATAACATCATAATCAGACATATTCAGCATTATCAGATCACTGTACAGTTCTCTGTCTGAAATTTTGACTGGCATAACACGTAGCTAGTGCGTAGATGTCATTATATCTCCCGAGGGTAGTGTCGTTAAGAATTGTCCGCGTAGGACCTCCGGGGGTATACCTATTCTTTCAGTAAATGTCATGAAGACAAACGAATGGGTTGCCCCAATATCAAATAACACAGTTGCATATAGACAAAAAATGCATATCTGACCTATGACAACAGTGGAGGTGTTTGCTACCTCCTCTCTAGTAAGGGAGAAAACTCGAGCATTTGTAGCACTTGGTGGAGCCTCCAGTCTGCCTTGACTAACATAAGGACCCTCCAACGTGGCCTGCATCTGGTGTAACTATGCCTGCTTGTCTCCATACTGAACAGATTGTGCTAGAGGTAGGTGGATCTTGGTCGGGCAATACTTGGCTATATGCCCCTCTTGACCACACGTATAACAACCACTAGTGCCCTTGCGACAGATTCCAGGATGCATCTTTCCACACGTGGGACACGTAGCATACTTAGGCTGCTTGCTTACGGATCCTTCCTTTTTATTGCTCCACTGCTTTCTCTTGGAGCTCCCCTTCCAGGTTGAACCTTGACCTTGGGATTTCTGAGTACCAGAACTCCCTTAACTTTTATTCTCAATTAGTATTGGCTTCTACTACTTTATGCTGTTCAGGTAATGCTCCATGATCAGGGCACTACTAATCAGCTCCTCTGCAGTCTGCGGTCTATTAATTCCTCCAGCTACATTCAAAGCTATTTCTAGCCTCAGCATCTTGAGCATTAGTCTTTCCCATTCTCGTTCTGTGCTGACCAACTCAGGGCATAGGCGAGCCAACCTATTGAATTTCTTCACAACTTTGTCAACTGATAAACTTCCTTGTCAGAATTCCGTGAACTCATCGTAATGTTTGTTCGTGACCCACATATGAAAGAACTCTTCGAAAAACTCTATCTCGAAGTCAGACCAGGTAATTTGATTCACTATTCTTTTCGCCATGACCCGTTCCCACCACATTCTTGCATCACCAGTGAGGCAGAAGGAACACACTTTATCTTTTCTACTTCTGGCCAGTCCAGCAACTCCATTATACTCTCTAGGGTTTTGAACCATGCTTGAGCATCCCATGGTTCGTTGGTGCCAGAGAAGTTTTCTGGTTTCAATTTTTGCCATTGGATAAGGTATGCTTTCTGCCTCACTACCCTTGCAGGGGCTGCAGGTGTAATTGATGGGACCTTGGCCGCAATTGGTGCCACCACATTAGCTTTCGGTGGGACTACAGGAGGAGCTTGCCGGTTAGCAGTCAGGGTGGCTATAACTTGCTGCTGTTCTGCCAATTGTCTCTATAGTTGCGTTACTACTTCTAAAAGATTGGCCGGTGGTACAGACTCATTCGTCTCTGGTTAAGGTTCATTAAATCTTGACTGTCTAGTCGGCCATCCTCTGGCCATCTACATATTCATAGACCAACCAGTGAGATAATGCGTCAGCCCATCATCATTCTTACTTGCTATTATTAGCACTTTCATGTATAAGCATATTCTCATTCTTACTTGCTATCATTAGCACTTATTAGCACTTTCATGTATAAACATGCTTAATCTTAACAATAGTTCTTACTAATCATAACAGAAATAAATGCGTAAAAGTTATGAGAAGATACTTTCTTACTTGGAAGCTGCAGGATCAATGCTTGATGTGTGTGTGGCGGAAGGGTGGAACTTGCTCTGATACCAAACTGTAGCACCTGCCCTTCTACTACACCTTAACTTACAGGACAGACGTTACCTTTTCTGTATGTCTAATTTTTTTTAACATTCTTACCCATTATGTACTGCTTAGTCCACAGATCTACTCTAATTTGTTTCGACTAATAGGACATGACCTGGAGCCAAGCAAAGATGCACGACGATGTGACTCAACATGGACATGTCCCCTGGGCCAAGAGAAAGAGGAGCACGATCGTGTGACTCCACACGACCGTGCCCCCTTGGCCGAGAGGAAGAGGAGCACGACCGTGTGAATCCATATGGCCATGTCACCTTGGCCGAGAGCAGGAAGTAGGGGGTCGTGTGATTCCACACGGCAGTGACACGGGCCGTGTGGGGGTCACACACCCCCTCTACGAAAGGGTTTGTTCTCCCCTTTTTGGGAGATCCTAGAGCTCCCCTCTTTGCACACTTATGTTGTCAAACTAACAACTTCATCCTAGGCAAATAGTGATAGTATTTCATATAAAGCGAAAAGAAGAAATTACTTTAACATCGAGTTCCCAACATGTTCCGTAAAATAACAAGTTCCTGATCTCCTTCCACTGTTCCGTCATGCACACACACAAACACTACTCCTGCTGCCTCATCTTACTCGAGCTTTCCTTTACCTTTATCTACAGTATAAGGAAATGCAATTCTATAAGCGAAGGCTTAGTAAGTACCGTCTACTCACAAAACGATACATTTAAAGATTACATGTTTTCTTTTTAAAAATTGCTTGCGGAAAGCACAAAACTTACACTTGACCATAATTCACGCTAAAACGCATAAATCAGAATTATATACATAGCATGCATTTTTTGAATAGGTTGATCATGCAAAACATCAACTCAAACCATGCTAGTAATATAATCAAAACATAAATCTTGGCATATTATAGAGTTCATCAAT
The DNA here is from genome assembly GCF_018446385.1 of Zingiber officinale. Lineage (NCBI taxonomy): Eukaryota > Viridiplantae > Streptophyta > Magnoliopsida > Zingiberales > Zingiberaceae > Zingiber > Zingiber officinale. The sequence goes on from NC_055992.1 coordinate 69,374,712, forward strand.
GCTGCACTTTATAACTCAAGTTCTCAAACTTAGGAAGGCTTCCACTAAGATAACCAATGAATTTTGAAATCTTTATATTACATAACTAGTGAAAATAGTAATCAACTTGCTTTGGACCCGGTATTGTACCACTTTGCGTGCATCCTTAATGAGATCTGAGGTAGCTAATCCCGAACCCATTAAGATACTACTAGGCAGTCTAGGAGCCTAGGGGTGATCTAGGAGCCCACCCATGGACCTTGTGTCCAGTACATGCCACTTTAAAGTAAAATACTTTCTTTTAAATATTGCTTCCTTATACTTTGCACTTACTTGTCATTTAAACAAGAACCTTATGTGCGCTTAATCCCCCACACTTATAGGGAAACATTTTAGGGCACTTGAATATGTTTCTTAGTCCTAAACTAAATGGGAAGCAATTCAAGATACGCTAACCATGCTCTTAATCCCAAAACTTAGAGGGGCATTTTACATATCATGGCTTATATCTTCTTTAACATGCATATTTTTTAATCATGCATACAATCATACCAACCTACAACAAAGAGGTTCATACATGCATAATTGAAGAAACTTATACTATAGGTGAGTAGTACTTACATCCTTTCGCTAGATCTTACTATTATAAGGTGTAGGGAATAACAACCCTCTCTTGTATGCCTTGATCTCCAAGACGCCCTTCACATGCGTAAGAATCCTTGTGAAAAACTCTCCTCTTAGATCCTTCCCTTGAAGAACTTAGATATTTGGAAACCCTAGTCCTAGATCTTGGCTGAAACCACCAAGGTAAAAGGGAGGATTCAGCTAGAGAGGAGAAGAAGAAGATGAAAAGATAGGTTTTCATCTCTTCCATTTGCTTTTATACTAAGTGGAAGTTGAAGCATCTCTCCACATATAATCTACATATAATGAATAGTTTTCTATTTCTAATGTGATGCTTTACCACCACCTAATGGCTACTTAAATCAATCTTGAGTAAGAGGTCTAGGATTCAATACTAGCCCGGGCCATTTATGAATATATTTTTTATTTCTTTTCTCTTCTTCTATTTATTTTTGATCTTTTTGGAGGAAAGGAAATTTACGGGTATTACATCTAATGATGTTGGAGGCGCCCTCGTGCCTTAGTGGAAGGTACCTTCAACCCATTAAAGGCACCCTCACACCTTTTTGGAAGGCGCCTCAACTCCTTGAAGGCGCCTTAGACTGAGCAAATAGTAACCGTTAGCAAAGATAGAGTTTTATCTTCGCATGGATAATGCTTGCAAAGCTGGAGGTGCCTTCTAGCCTATTGAAGGCACCTTCAACCCTTGGATAAGATTTTATAGGAGCTATAAAAAGATTCCTAGAGCTAGAAAATTAACAACAACTCTAATATTCATTTCCTAGCAACTTTCTAAGAGATCAACTAGTGTAAAGAGGCCTCACCGCCTTCAAGGAATGAGATTTTTAGTGCTTTCTTTTGCCTTGGATTAACAACCACCTACGTTGTAACCAAGTAATTTCATTGTTTCTCATTTTTAGTTGTTGATTTAATTTAGTATAATTGTGCTACTAATTAGAGTTAAAAGGATGAGAAAGGTCAATCTTATTTGACAAGTAATTCACCCCTCTCTTACCAGCCCCACTACAACAATAAGTGGTATAAGAGCTAGAATACCTCAAAAGGATTAACCACCGAATGAAGAATCTAGATGATGGTCGGACTGAGCATCTACCCACCGAAGTTCGAGGGAGAATTCATGACATGGATGAAACACATGGAGGTATTCTTTAAAATAGACTTTGAATTGCTTTTAATTATTAAATATGACTTTGTAGCTCCCAAAGACTCACAAGGAAATGAAAAAGAAGAATACTAATAGACAACGAAGGAGCAAGCAGGCTTTGTAATAAATGGATGAGCTAAATTCCATCTGCTGAGTGTGCTACCTTCGCAAGAAGTCAGCAGAATCAGCACTTACGAATTAGCAAAGAAACTTTGAGAGAAGTTCTTAAAGCTACACGAAGGTATGCCCGAAGCCATGCTCGCAAAATGAGATCTGCTCCAAAACCATCTGACCAACCTCCGGATGAAAGGAGAGTTAGTAGCGCAACTACAATCTAAGATGAAAGAGTTAATAATATGACTTATGAATCTCAGAGAACAGGTAACAAATCAAGATTCATTAAGTTATACCTTAAATGCTTTCCCTAGGACACAAGACTGGACGTCTATAATAGACTCTAATTATATTTCAAAAGATCTAGAAGTAAATTCCTAAGAGAGCTTATTTTCTACTTTAGAATTTCATGAGTCTAGATGTCCATAATTGAAAAAGGAGCATAGTCAGAACATTACCCTGAAGGCAAAAATAGATGATCAAGACTCTGAAGCATTCATCGACAAAGATGAAACGTTAATGGTAAGAAATTTTAGTAAGTTCTTTAAATCTAATAAATTTACTAAGTCGTAGGTGAAAAAGTACTTTTGGAGCAAAAGGAAGGTTCGATGCTACAACTGCTAAGGAGAAGGGCACATCAAGGAAGACTGCCCCAATCTAAAGAGGAAGGAGAAGGACAAGGGCAAAAGACCAACAAGATCGAAGCACAAGAATCTGAAGGCTACATAGGATAAATCGTCGTCCTCCGAGTCTGAGATCGAAGCTTACGCTGAATTAGCTCTAATGTCCTATCACCAAAGAGAAGATGAAAGTAGCTCAGAGATGAGCATCGATGAAGGGGAGGGAGGATCATCAAAGGAAAGTTGCGATGAAAGAGGAGCATCAGAATATGAGGTAAGTGAGGTACATGCACTATCTCTTAAGTAATCTTTTGAATTTATCAAAATACTTTCTAAAAATATGTGTAAATTAGAAAAATAAAATATTGATTTGAAAAGATAATTAGCTAATACATATCCACTAGAATTGTTTGATAATTTAAAATTTAAAAATTAAAAAAATTAAAAATTAAAAACATAAATAGAAAAATTGAAAGATAACCATACATGTCCTAACTACCTTCAAAAATCAAAGTTTAGAAAGTATGGTAGAATTAACTGGTACATTAGGAATCACCAGGGATATATCAGGAAAATCCCTAAGAATCATGCACCACCGAAATTTTTAGTAAATCCAATCGAAAGGAACCTATATTGGGTTCCAAAATATTTTTTAAATTAATTTTGGATAAAGTAAGTTTTGTGTAATTTTTTTTGATTATATATTCTTTACTCAAAATCTTATCTATGCATTAATTTATTAAATTTAGTCATCTTTATAAAATCATTTATTTCGTCAATCTTCTAGTCTTAATTTTTTGCCAAAAGTTTCTTTTTCTCATTGATTTATTTTCTACAAAAATATTAAAGGAAATTGTATTTTGAAAGTTAAAAAAATACCCTTTTGACTTATTTTTGAAATCTTTTATTTTTCCGTGTTAAATCATGATCTTGAAAAAAATTGTCATTTTTTGATGTTATCTGAATTATTAGAAATTATTTTCTAAAAAGCATGTTTTGAATTTCATGAACTCCATGAAAATTTCACAATTTTTATTTCATATTTTTCCTAATTTTTTTATGTGATCAAAGGTGGAGAAATAAGTAAAAGTTAAGGGGGAGTTAGGATAATTCTCATAATTTATATTCTTATATCTAATATGCAAATTAGCTTGTTTAATCATTTCTTTACTATATTATTTCATTTTCTATTTAACCCTAACTTAACTTGGGTTGATGCACATAAAAAAGGAGGAGATTATAATTACCCCGTGATAGTTTTGATGTGGTCAACCAAGTTAAGTTAGGTCCTATGTGTGTTTGACTCTTGTGTCTAAGTGTGCAGGAGCTTAGGAACATAAGAAGTCTAGCAGAAGATGTAACTAGCGAGAAAGATGGTACGGTAAGGGAGTCGACGGGTTCAGTGCAATCGAAGGATGAGATGCTGCAGAAGAGTACACTTGTGGATGAGAAAGACGTGCACTATTGTCTGAGGGGCGAGAAGCATAGGAGGAAAACTATTCGAGGAGAAGGTCGGAGTTTGGTCTAAGTGAGCCCAATTCTGGATGGATGAAATCACTTAGGCGATCGGAGCAGCAGAAGAGCAAAGGGAGAGTTGTGGAGCTACTGGAGGCACCTCAAATAATGCTGGAGGCGCACTCCACCTTTTTGGTGCAAGGCACCTTCAACCTGTTGAAGGCATCCTCTTACCTTTTTGGAAGGTACCTTCAACTCTTGAAGGCGCCTTAGACTGAGCACATAGTAACCATTAGCAAAGATAGAGTTTTATCTTCGCACGGATAATGCTTGCTACGTTGGAGGTGACTTCTAGCCTATTGAAGGCACCTTCAACCCTTGGATAAGATTTTTCAGGAGTTATAAAAGGCCCCTAGAGCTAGGAAATAACAACAACTCTAGTATCCATTTCCTAGCAACTTTCTGAGCATTCAACGAGTGTAAGAGACTTCTCCGCCTTCAAAGAAGGAGATTTTTAGTATTTTCTTTTGCCTTGGATTAACAACCACCTAAGTTGTAACTAAGTACTTTCTTAGATGTTAATTTAATTAAGTATAATTATGATCTAATTAGAGTTGAAAGATCTAGAAAGCTCAATCTTATTTGGCAAGCAATTCACCCCCTCTTGCCAGTCCCTCTACACCAACATAAAGAACTCATCACTCAGCTCAACAATTTCGGAGAATTGATAAATGAACTGAGATTCTATCCGGTACATGATCAACAATTTTCAGAGAACTCCAGAATGATCATCCTTAGTAGATGCATACTACATCCGTAAGGACTTCGAGGTAAGTACATTAGAAAATTGTTTTCGACTTTCGAACTTCACGAAACTCGATGTGTAGATCCTATAGAAACTAAAAATGTAACGACCCAACTTTCCCTATTTCGAGTTCTAAATGTCCTTAAAAATATTTGGAAATGCTTTTAAAATATTCTAGAGATTTTTAGGAATTTAGAGTATTTTTATGTAATTTTTGGAGGTCGTTTGGTATTTTTACTAAACGAAAGAAGTTTTGACAAAAAATGTCCAAGCCGAGATTCGAACCCGAGACCTCCTACCGAATCCGACTTTAACCAAATCCAGCTAGCCAACTGTTCCGCAAATGTTTTGTGAAAGAATATGGAACGAGATATATATAAGTTATAATTAAAACCGAAATACCTAGGTTTAAGAGGGTTAAGTAATTTTCTTTTCCTCTCCTCGCCCGAAACCCTCTTCTCCTCTCACGCACGCGCGACGCGGCGATTTTCTGCTCTCGGGCGAAAAAGGCAACGGAGCTAGGTTTCCTCCCTCCGGCGGCCGGCGAAGGCTTTCTTCCGGCGAACCTTGCTGATTTTGATCCTCTCGTCGAGGAGAGCTCGTAGGCACGAGGAAGAGGCCGGGAAGTTCAAGTTCCTCCGAACCCTAAGTCGTCACCTTCTCGGTTGTAAGTCCAAGAACGCTAAGTAAGTACTACTCACCTGTGGTAGGAGTTGCTCCGAACATTAGGTTTTCGTTCCTTGTTGTGTCGAATTGCTATAGTTAGCATTGCTACTCAATTCCTCTCTTTGTTGTTCCAATGAGCATGAATTGCTTGTATGCCGTATTGCGGTTTTTAGGTTCTTTTGGCTATTTAGTAAGCGTAAACAGTTATATTAAAGTAGCATGTAGTTTAAGTTTTGTTACTACCTTAATATGCTGCTTTAGATCTTCTTGGTAGTATTTTCAGTGTGCATTCTTGCAAATCAAAGTGTATAAACATCCTCATTAATTAGTGTGCAGTTTTTTAGTTTTGCTTTGCTACCTCCATGAACATGAACAACCATTAACTTGAGCATGCACCGTTTAGCTTTCCTTGCTACTTAATGAGCATGCACAATTTGGTACACTAGTATGTTTGGATAGATCTTTTGTTGCTGTTTTAAGGGCAAGATCAGCCTTTATTTAGTTAGAATGAGTTTAGCATTTTCCTTGCCACTCAAAAAGGCAAGAATAGTCTTTATATAAAGTACGTAGTGTTAGTTCTTAGTTTTCTTGAACATGAACAGCTAATATGTTTATCTTGTAGTTTGATTGGCCTTGCTTTATTTTTATAGCATGCTCAATTAGTTGCAATTCCCTACTTGTTAGATATACTTACAGTGTTCTAGTAGGTCCTATTAGGGGATTATGAGAAGTTATGAGTAGAGAAAAAGACCAAGGTCTATTTAGAAAAGATAACAAGTAATTTAAAGTAAGAGGCTAGTACCAGACTTCCGAGGTTGTCGTTAAACAAATCCAGGTGACCAATTCCAAGGTCTTGGCCGTGGTAAGACCAAGGTCTTTACCCTCATAGAACTGGAGGCTCGCTACCTCAGTCTCTATTAGAGAGCGCGCTTTGGTACTAAGCCTGGGCCCAAGAAAAAGAAGAAGAAAGTTAAATATTAATTTCAAGTATAAGGCTATAAGTAAATGAAACAAGTATCACCTATGTTTAGAACTAGCAAAGTTTAGCTCTTATAATTCTAAGCATACATTATTGATTTTCATTTGCTTTCCTTATGAGTTTATTGAGCATGATTAGCTTTATTTCCAGCATGCAGATTTATTCTTGTATATCATGAGTATGCAGATTATTTTAGTGCTTTGCCATTAGATGAGCATGTGTAGCTTTTCTTTTTAGTATTTTAATTTTAGCATCCTTTGTATCTTATGCACTTTCGAGTTTTTGTGAGATAGTTTAGTACTTACTAAGCATTTCGCTTATAGATTTATTTTCCTCCTACTACAGATAAAGGAAAAGCTAAAGTATAAAGAGGAAGGCGACAAGATGGTGGTGATGGTCTGTGATGTTTGGGACTATGGGGAGATCTAAGAAGTTGCTAGTGAATTGTTCTAATATGCATTACTAGTTTAGTCTTTTGTATTGCCGGATCTGCATTGCTAACTAGATAAGAGATTTTTCCACGAATTGATTCTTTTGCATTGCTAAAGATTATTGTTTATTTTTGAGTTGCTGCTACTAGGATTTGGTAGATAAATCAATTACTAGATTTCTTGTATTGCTGCTTTAATGTTGCTAAAATTTGTTGGGAAATCTAGAAACGTGCATATTTTGACATAATATTCACTATTCCAGCCGTTTGGCTAATATGGCTGGAATAGTTCTAGTGTCACATTTGGTTACATAGGGTTGCTAAGAATTGTATAGATTTTTACGTGTTGGAAATGTATATGTTAAATTTTTAATCCTGTTCAACCGCTGCCATGTACGCAGATTGGTTCATTTTGCATGTTCATTATTTTGGTTGCATGGAAACCTGCTTGTATAGAATGCTTATTTACTTTGCAAAAATTTGAAACTGTTTCATAGTATGGTTGAATGGTTTACTTGCTTTTCTGTACCCATGTATGCTAGTCCAGTTTTCATTGAAGAAGATTAAGTGTAATCCGTAGCACCCATGTAGCAGACTTGTATGCAAGACCTATTGCTGTAGTCAGAAGTACTTAAATATGCTCTTGTTGTTTTGTGAGTTATTTATATATATCCGCATGCTACGCCCTACTTGTTCTGTATATGTTGCATGTTTAGTAGATAAGTTTCGTTTCCTTTTAGAGATTTTTAAGTATTGCTATTTCTAGCATAAGAAAATAAGTTAAGTAAAGTTAGTAGTCAAGTAGCGGTCGCCCTCAGAGTAGTAGTAAGGAGGGTGGTCGTTACAGAAAAGTCGAACGACAACCTTGCCCAAAAGGCCTAGAAGGATGAACAAGACTCTGAAACATCAATCGACAAAAATAAAGCAACTTTATTAGTAAGAAAGTTTAGCAAATTTATTAAAACTAATAAATTTAACAAGTCACAGGCGATAAAGCACCTTCAAAACAAAAGAAGGTTCGATACTACAACTACCAAGAAGAAGGGCACATCAAGGATGTCTATCTAAAAATGAAGAAGAAGAAGAAAGATAAGAGCAAAAAACCAACAAGATCGAAGCACAAGATCTTAAAGCGACATGGGATAAATCATCATCATCAGAATTAGAAGAGTACGTTGGATTAGCCCTGATGGCAAACCACCAGAGGAACTTTGAAGGTTCCTCAGAAATGACCATCGACGAAGGGGAGCATCTTCAAAGGAAAGTAGCGATGAAGAGGAGCTATCTCTTAAAAAATCTTTCGAATTCATTAAGATGTTGTCTAAAAATATGTTAAAATTAGAAAAAGATAATGTTAGGTTAAAATTAAACTTAACAAATTCATATCCCTTAGATATAATAAAAAATAAAAAAATTAAAAGTACAAATAAAAAATTTGAAGAATGACTATGCGTGTGAAAAATTTAAATATTCATCAAAATTTAAAATTTAAAGGGCTTAATTGGTATTTTAGATTTTTTAAGGACAAAATTAGAAAAATCTTTTGAAATCAACTACCATGAAAATTTTTAATTAATACAGTATGAAATAATTTATTTTGGATACAAAAATCATGCTTAGCTCAATAAATTAATTTTTATGAATGCTAGAAAATTAATTTGCTTAATTTATTTTTTGGTAAATTCAATTATTTTGTTAAGCTTCTTGTCATATTTACTACTCAAAATTTTATCTGTATAAAATAGAAATATTATCTACAAACATAGTATTTTCGACATTAAGTTATTTTTTTTGAATTTATTAACTAAAATGGCATTTTGAAAATTAAAAATATTTTTCATAATTATTTTTGAAATATTTTACTTTTTTGCAATAAAACATGATGTTCTCTATCACAGTAAAAATTTTCAACATTTTTTGAATCTTATCTAAATTATCACAAATTATTTTCTAAAAAGTTAAATTCTAATATTAACAATTTAAGAATATATAAATTTAGAAACTTTGATTTTTCTGGCATTAAAAAATTTGTTTTACATATCCAAAAAAAATAAAAAAAAATTTGGAGTTGAAAATATATTTATCAAGATTTATTTTTAAAAATGAAATTATTCTACTGAAATAAATTAGTTATGTTTGATTAAATAATGTTTTGTTGTAAATATTTTTATACTAATATAAATTATTCTGTTTAAGTTTGATAAAATATTTTAGGATTTTTTTAATTCAAAAAGTAATTTTTAAAATTATTTTTTAAAAATAGGAGATTAATTAGTAAAAATAGAATATTTTAAAAATTATTTCTAAAAAATATTAGCCTACTGATAATTCTTGTTATGTACCCCTAGAAAATATTTCATATTTTTCTAACTATTTATTTTATTTTTTTCTAATTTTTTGGTGTGATCAAAGGGGGAGAAATAAATATAAGTTAAGGGGGAGTTGGGTAATTAAAATTTTATTTCTATATTTGCTAAATAATTGGTGTTCATTACATAATTAGTGTTTATTTGCAATTCTCATTCACTTAATCATTTTATATTGTATTTTGTATTATCCTTAACTTTAACTTGGGTTGTTACACATCAAAAAGGGGAAGATTGTAAGTACCCTTTTGTAGTTTTGATATTGTCAACCAAGTTAAGTTAGCTCTTGTTTGTGTTTGATCTATTGAGTCTAAGTGTGCTAGATTTAGGAGCACAAGAAGTCGAGCAACAAACGTAGCAGATGAGAAAGATGGCACAGGAAGGGAGCCGACGAGCTCGTTCCAATCGAGGGAGGAGAAGCTATGGAAGAGTACACCGGTAGATGAGAAGGACGTGTGTGACATTCGAGGGATGAAAAGTGAGAAGGAAGTCTACTCGAAGAGAAGGTCAAAGTTGGGTTTGGGTGAGCTCAACTCCAGTTAACTGGAGCATCACCTATGTGATCAGAGATTAGCTAAAAGGCTGATTGATATGAGACTGCAAGTATACGGGTGTCGTCAAATAATAAAAATGTCGATCCTATAGGGATTGGATATAAGCACTAGAATCTAAGCACAGCGAACTAGCTAAACTATTGAAAGGTTGAAGAACACAATCACAAATGTAAAGGGAAGTAAGTAAGAGAAAGAGAAAGAGTGTTGAGGAACTTGATTTGGGGAAATATTCTAGGGGTTTAGTTTCATTGTGATGATAATCAATGTATCATGGATCACTTATCATCATTCCTCTATTCCTATGCACTTGTAGGAAGTTAGATTCATTACTGGCTCTTCCCCATGGAGGTCAAGCCGGAATACTATCTTAATCCATATCCTATGTTGTTGGTCCCCGTGGTTATTTTGGTGTGATCAACCAAGTTAAAGTTAGGTTCTATTTTGTTTTGATCCCTATGTCTAAGTGTGCAGGAGCTTAGGAGCATAAGAAGTAGAGCGGAAGACGCAGGAAGACGCAGCTAGTGAGAAGGATGGCACGGGAAGGGATCCAACGGGCTCGGTGCATCCGAGGGACAAAGTGCTATGGAAGAGTACACCGGTGGACGAGAAGAACGTACATGACGTTCGAGAGACGAGAAGCTGGAGCGAAAGCCTGCTCGAGGAGAAGGCCAGAAATTGGGTTCGGGTTAGCCCTATTTCAGTTGGCCGCAATCTCCTAGGCGATCAGAGCAGCAGAAGAGTGAAAGAAGCTGATGAAGACTGCAGAGGCACTCTCAAGAAGGGTTGAAGGCGCCTCTGAGGCACCCCAGCGCCTCCACCACTTCAGGCGGAAGGCGCCCTCCATAAGCATGGAAGGTTCCCTCTATGCTTATGGGAGGCTCCCTCAACTAGATTTCTAGCCGTTGCCAAAGGATAAAGGTTCCCTCCATGCTTATGGGAGGCTCCAAGTCCTTGGGAGGTTCCCTTAAGCTACGGATTGGATTTCCAGAAGCTATAAAAAGGCCCCTGGAGCTAGAAAATAAAACAACAACAACTGTAATCAATTTTCTAGTCTTTTTCTAAACTTTTCATTGATTATAAGAGGCTTCTCCGCCTACATAAAGGAGATATTTCTAGTGGAGCTTTGCAATTACCTTGGATTAACAACCACCTTGGTTGTAACCAAGTTAAACCTGTTAGCCTCTTTAAATTGTATTAGTTGTTCATTTGAATTTATAATTATTATGATAGTGCTACTAATCCTAGTTGGAAAAATAGAGAAATATTTTGTTTTATTTTTTAACAGACGTTGTGCCCTCTTATCGGCCCGCTACACCAACAAGTGGTATCAGAACCCAACCGCCTCAGAAATAAACCAAGTTAAACCTGTTAGCCTCTTTAAATTGTATTAGTTGTTCATTTGAATTTATAATTATTATGATAGTGCTACTAATCCTAGTTGGAAAAATAGAGAAATATTTTGTTTTATTTTTTAACAGACGTTGTGCCCTCTTATCAGCCCGCTACACCAACAAGTGGTATCAGAACCCAACCGCCTCAGAAGGACTAATCGTCGACTAAAGCATCAAGATCAAGACGATGGTCGATGCAAGCATTCACCCACCAAAATTCGAGAGTGACTTCACACAATGGAAACGCCGGATGGAGATATTCTTCAAACCATATTTCAAAATTCTATTAATAATGAAATATGGTTTTATAGTTCCAAAAGACAAAGAAGAATATTAGTAAACGAAGAAGGATCAAACCGACTTCATGGCGAACAGTAAAGCAGAATTCCATCTGATCAACATTCTTCCACCCCAAGAAGTCATTCGAATCGGCAGCTACGACTCCGCCAAAGAGCTCTAGGAGAAGTTCCTAGAACTCCATGAAGGCACTTTAGAAGTGAAGTTAGCAAGGTGAGACATTTTCCGAATCTAGTTGACAAATCTGCGGATGAACAATGGAGAAAAGGTAGTGCAACTCTAAGAACGAATCATAGAGCTCATCACTCAGCTAAGAAATCTTGGAGAATCAGTAACAAATCGAGACTCAATTCGATATGCACTCAATGCCTTCCCGAGGACTCCAGAATGGTCGACCTTAGTTAATGTATACTACATCTCTAAGGATTTTGAGGTAAGTACGCTAGAGAGTTTGTTTTCCACATTTGAACTTCATGAAACTTGAATTACAGATCCTAAAGAAATAGAAAAGACAAATCTCAACATTGTCCTAAAGGTAAGAACGGAAGATCAAGACTCCAAAGCATCCATCGATAAAGGCGAAGCAACCTAATGGTACGAAAATTCAATAAATTTATTAAATCTATTAAATTTAAATCACAGACCAGAAAGCACTTATGACACAAAAGAACAGTCTGATGCTACAATTACAATGAAGAAGGGCACATCAAGGATGACTACCCAAAAGTGAAGAACAAAGACAAGGAATAAGAAGCCAGCTCCAAACATAATCTCAAAGCCACATGGGATGAGTCGTCATCCTCTGAATCCGAAATTGAAGCCTACGTTAGACTAGCTCTAATGGCAACCCATTAAGAGGAAGACGAAACCAATTCAACAATGAGCATTGATGAAGGGGGAGGATCATTGGAAAAAAGCAGCGATGAAGGGGGAGTATCAGAACTTAAGGTAAGTGAGGTACATGCTCTTTCACCCGAGCATTCTTTTTAGTTCATTAAAGCACTTTCAAAAGATTTAGTAAAATAAGAAAAAGAGAACATTGATTTAAAAAGATAGTTAGATAATTTAAAATCACAAATGATAATTTAAAAATTCAAATCAAAAGCTTGAATGACCATGCACGCTTGAAATTGAACAGTTGTCAAAAACCAAAGTATGGAAAGCATAGTAGATTAAATTAGTATAGACATCACCAAGGACAACTTAGAAGAATTCCCAGAAGATATATACCCCCTAAATTTTTAATTAACCCAGTAGGAAGGAACCTATATTGGGTTCCAAAATCTTATTTAGATTAAATATTTTTTTTAGATTTAAGACTTTCAGAAAAATTAAATGTTTAAATTCTTTAAAAGGCTTTGTCTAGAAGTGGTTGATGACCCAATAACTAAGAAGACCTAGTGCCTTACCACAGCCTGGAAGCTAATTAATGAATTGAATATTTAATTGACAAACTGATAATCTTGTGAAATTAGATAAATAATGCTTTTAATATTTGTCAATTATTTGAAAATTTCATTACTTAGAAAATTTTTAATCTCAAAATTTTTAAAATTATTATTTTACCCTCAAAGGAGGAGGAATAGATATAAGTTTAAGGGGAGTTACATTTTTTTTGTTATTTCTTTTACTTACAAATTATACTCAAATTTTTAATTTCTTATATTGTAACTTAATACTTAAAATGTTTTACAAACTTAAAGTTTTGTAAATTTATTTTTCTATTTATTTTAACCCTAACTTGAACTTAGGTTGATGCACATTAAAAAGGGGAAGATTGTTGGTCCTCATGGTTGTTTTAGTGTGATCAACCAAGTTAAAGTTAGGTCCTGTTTTATTTTGATCCCTGTGTCTAAGTGTATAGGAGCTTAAGAGTACAGGAAGTCGAGTGGAAGACGCAGCTAGCGAAAAGGATGGCACGGGAAGGGAGCCAATAGGCTCGGTGTATCCGAGGGATGAAGTGTTGTGGAAGAGTACACCGGTGGATGAGAATAATGTACGCCATGTTCGAGGGACGAGAAGCTAGAATAGAAGCCTGCTCAAGGAGAAGGTCAGAAATTGGGTTCGGGTGAGCCATATTTCGGTTGGCCGCAATCACCTAGGCGATCGGAGTAGAAGAAGAGCGAAAGAAGTTGATGAAGATTGCTGGAGGTGCCCTCAACAAGGGTTGAAGGTACCTCCGAGGCATGCCCACACCTCCACCACCTTCAAGCGGAAGGCACCTTCTATAAGCATGGAGGGTGCCCTCCATAAGTGTAACACCCATGGAGTACTTAGCAAGATTTTAGATATTTTTATCATGAATAAAAATAGGCCTTATGTGGAATTTACAAAAAAAATAATAAAAATAGAAATAGAACCAAAAAGAGAGATGACCAAGGCTTGAACCTTGGATCTCCTACTAGATATATACATGTGTTAACCAATAGACCAAGAGAAATTATTGTTAAAGAAGGAAGTGGCAATATAGTTAAGGGTAAGAAAAGCGATTTTTTGTTTCATTGAGAAGGAGAAGTTAGAGTTGTCTCTCCCTCTCAAAAGAAAAGAGGATTTTTACTTCCTCTTTTCATTAAGGAGAAGTAAAAGAAAGGAGAAGGAAAAATACATTTTCCCTTCCTCCTCTCATGATGAATAAAAGGGGAAATTAAGAAGAAACTTCATTTTTTCTTCTCTTCCTCCTCCCTTCTCTTCCTCACCGTGACCAAGGAGCCTCCCCTACCTCTCCTTGCCGAAACCCAAAAACAAGGAAGACCCCTCTCTAGGAAGGCTCCACAAGCAAGATCCCTCTTTCCTTAAGCGAATAAGGATGTAAGTATTCCCTCACCTGTGGTACAAGTTACTTACGGTTTTCTCGAAAGACTCAAACTCTTAGAATTTGAAATAAAAGAAGAGAAGAAACTATGCTTATGAACTTGATAGGTTATGATATGATTTTAGTTAGAAAGGAAATTATGTGTGTGATGTTAAGCTTAATCTTTTTATTGAGATGTTTATTAACTTTCTCTCCTTTTTATAAGTTTCGGCCATGATAAAAAATATAGGGTTCATGAGGCTTAAAACCTAATCTAACTTGCTCCTAGATTTATTTATGATGTACTAAGAAAGTTGCTAGAGATTCATGTTCATATGTTATCTAGAGATTTTATTCTTGCTTGAAGAAAGGTTCGGCCATGATAGAAATATAGGGTTCATGAGGCTTGAAACCTAATCTAACTTGCTCTTAGATTTGTTTATGATGTGTTATGAAAGTTGCTAGAGACTCATGTTCATATGTTATCTAGAGATTTTGTTCTTGCTTGAAGAAGGGTTCAGCCATAATAGAAATATAGGGTTCATGAGGCTTAAAACCTAATCTAACTTGTTCATAGATTTAGTTATGATATGTTATGAAATTTGTTAGAGATTCATGTTCATATGTTGTTTAGAAACTATGTTTTTGCTTGAGGAAGTTTCGGCCATGATGGAAACATTAAGGGTTATGAAACTCAAAACCTAATTTAGTATGATCATAGACCCCCATGTGATATGTTATGAAATTAACTAAAAAGATTTATGTCTACATGTTGTTCATAAGTTTATTTCCTAGTTGTAAAGTTTCGGCCAAGATAGTGATTTAGGGTTTCATAAAGCTCTAAACCTAATTTAGCATATTTATAAGTTTCCTTGTGATATGTTATCAAATTGGCTAAGTATTCATGTTAAGAGATTTATTAGAAATCCACTTCTTGTGCATGATGTTTTGGCTATGATAATTTTAGGGTTCATGAAGCCCAAAAACCTAAGTTAGTATGCTCATAGGTTTCTTGAAGATATGTTATAAAATGGGATAGAAACTTGTACTTATATGTTGCTTAGGAGTTCATTTTCTACATGATGGAGTTTCGGCCATGATGAATCCTTAGGGTTCATGAAGCTCCAAAACCTAATTTAGTGTACTTATGGACTTCTTTATGATATATGATGGAATTAGCTAGGTGTTCATGCTACATGTGGTTTAGAAGTGTACATCCTTGGCTTATGAAGTTTCGGCCATGATAATAATTTAGGGTTTCACAAAGCTCAAAACCTAATCTAATATGCTTATAGACTTCCTTATGATATGTTAACAATTTGGCTAAGTATTTATGTTCATGTGTTGCTTAGAAGTTTACTTCTTGTTATGATGTTTCGGCTATGATAAGATGTTAGGGTTCATGAAACTCAAAACCTAATTTAGTATGTTCATAGACTCCTTATAATATGTTATAAGATTTGCTAAGTATTCATGTTGTATGTGGCTTTGGAGTATTCTTTTGTGATGAACTTTCGGCCATGACTATAACTTAGAATTCAAGAAAGTTTTTAACTTAAACTTAGCAAGCCATGAATTTGTTTATGATATGTTTTATGTTAAGTGTGCATGCTTTATGATAAGATCAGTAACATGTTGATTATGTATGTTATGAATTATGCATGATATGATCCTTATGATGATTATGTACTCAAGCATGTATGATTTCAACATGTTGCATGCTCATATATGTAAGCTTATGAACCAAGCATGATAAGAGTTTTATATGATGGCCATGTGCCAAGAATGCATGCCTTATGATATGATAAGAAAATGACAAAGAGTTGCTTCCCTTAAGTTGGGATTAAGAGCACTCTTCATGTTAAGACAAGAGCATGACCTTATGATGATATGATATGGCAATTATGATGATATGATATGCATGACATGTATTTTACTTTTTATGGCTTGTACCAAGGGTGGGCTCCATAAGCGCCCCTAGATCGACGGACTATGAACAGGTCTAATAAAACGGGATGGGCTCCTTAGTACGCCCCTAGACCGACGGACTATGAACGGGTCTAGATCCCTAGTAGGTTCGGGGCTAGCTACCCTGTCCTAGGGATTGCGCGTATTTATGTATGTATGTGGTACAAGCCGGGCCCTCATGATGATGATATTATGTTCAAGTATTAAAAGATATGTATAAAGACATTTTACACTCAACATGCATATGTTTTAAAAAGGCTTTTTGCATAATGCACCCCTCCTTATATGATATGTTTCTTTCCATGTTCATGATATGTTATGCTTCTCATGGTTTACCTCATATGATTACTTTGTTTATGATATGTTAGAAACAAGATTCATAATAATATGTTATGATAAGAAACCATGCTCACATAGTGATGATTATGTTATTTGTTCATTGATGATATGCTTGTATGATTATGCTTGAGATACGAATTTTTGTGAGTAGGAAAGAATCTTACTGAGCCCGTGTGCTTATAGCTTACTTCCTTGTACCACAGATAAAGGCAAGGGATGGATGACCTAGGGGAGCTGCAGGAGAGGCAAGGAGGTGTGTGTGGCAGTGGCTCGGCTAGGATGAATAAGACCTGCTATAATGCTTTGTTATGTTTGACATGAACCATTGTATTTATGTTACATTCCAGTATAACTCTATGACATTTCCACTGCTTTAAGTTATAAGAAAGAATTTTTGAATATGTATGTATCCTGGAATGGTTAAGTAAGTAAGTAGCTCCGTCCCTTTGAGTAGCAGGGAGGGCGGGTGTTACAATAAGCATGGAAGGCACCCTCCATAAGCATGGAAGGCGCCCTCCATGCTTATGGGAGGCTCCCTCGGCCAGATTTCTAGTTGTTGCCAAAAGATAAAGTTTTATCCTTTTGCGCCTCGCTGGAGGTACCCTCCAAGTCCTTGGGAGGCACCCTCAAGCTAAGTATAGGGTTTCCAAGAGCTATAAAAAGGCCCTTGGAGCTAGGAAATAAAACAACAACTGCTGTAATCAATTTCCTAGTCTTTTTTAAGCTTTTCAAAGATTGTAAGAGGCTTTTCTGCCTACACGAAGGAGATATTTCTAGTGGAGCTTTGTAACTGCCTTGGATTAATAACCACCTAGGTTGTAACCAAGTTAAACCTGTTAACTTCTTTTAATTGTATTAGTTGTTCATTTAAGTTTATAATTATTGTGATAGTGCTACTAATCTTAGTTGAAAAAATAGAGAAAGGTTTTGTTTTATTTTTTAAAAGATGTTGCACCCTCTTACCAGCCCTGCTATGCCAACATATGCTACTAAATGGAAGTGATTCCTAAAATGTTCGGTAATAGGATACCCCTGTTACTAGGGCCCCTTGGTCATACATCATAAAAACACACTAACACTCAATAACATAGATATAAAAATAACAATTATGTCTAATTCCCTACTTCCTTATGGAGAATTGCTTCTCCTTTCAAGGCAATGCCCTATATGTCAGGAAATGGGATATCCTTATCACTAGAGCTCCTCGGTCATAAAATCAAGGGCATTCTCCTTACGGTATTTACAATTATACATAAAAATTCAATGAAATATGAAAATTAAGCTCAAACACACTACACACACATAAGATCAAATAGATACACGACATAGAAATGTCATATAGCTAGGAAATTGGCAAATCCATGAGTTTTACATTAATTCACATCACAATTACTCCCTTAATCCTAGAACAAGAGATTTACTACATAACTAGGAGGATTGAATCACAATACATCAAGATCTAAGCCCAAAAACACCAAAACTCAAGAAGAGAAGGGAAGAAGGCTTATCATATACGAAGAGTGGTCTTCAGATCCAATCCAAGCTTTTGAAGTGATAGAGATGCTAAATTCAGCTTTTGATCATCCAAGAAAGTGTTAAAGAAGTTCAGATCTTATCCAAGTTGGATCTCCCAAAGGGAAGAACATTCCTTCCATGAAAAAGGGGAAGAAACTCCCTTTATATAGAGTATGGCAGGGGTGGGCCATGGCACATGCCATGGCCATGTGAATCCACACGACCAGAAGCTGTATTGGCTCTTGTCTAGTGGTACGGCTATGTGGATTTCACAAGGCCACAACCTACTTCTTCTCCATTAGTGTGAGGCCTTTTGGGTAAATCCCAAAAATAGAATCATAAGGGCTTAGACCCAAAGTCGACAATATCATGTCATTGTGGAGGTATCTAAATTCCTTTTGCTCTTAATAGAAATAATAATTATGTTGAATTTCCTACTTCCTTGTGGAGAATTGCTTCTCCTTTCAAGGTAATTCCCTAGATATCCAGAAACGGGATACCCTTGTCACTATGACCCCTTGGTCATACGATCTAGGGCATTCTCCCTACGAGATTAGCAATTTTACATAAACATTCAATCAAACATGAAAATTACGCTCAAACACACTATACACACATAAGATCAAATAGATACAAGGCATAGCAATGTCATATAGATAGGAAATTGGAAAATCTATGAGTTTTACATCAATTCACATTACAATTACTCCCTTAATCCTAAAACAAGAGATCTACATCATAACTAGGAGGATTGAATCACAAGACATCAAGATCTATGTCAAAAAAAAAAACCAAAACAAAAGAAGATAAGGGAAGAAGGCTTATCATATATGAAGAGTGGTCTTCGGATCCAATCCAAGCTTCCAAAGTGATAGAGATGTAGAATTCATCTTTGGATCATCCAAGAAAGTGCTAAAGAAGTCCAGATCTCATCCAAGTTAGATCTCCCAAAGGGGAAAACCTTCCTCCCCTAAAAATGTAACACCTGTAAAAATTTTTTCCTATTCCAAAAGAGCAAAAAGAAATAGAAGAAGAGAAAAGAAATAAAAATATATTCATAAATGGCCCGGGCAAGGATTGAACCCTAGACCTCTTACTTGAGATTTGTTTAAATAGCCATTAGGTGGTGGTAAAGCATCACATTGGCAATAGGAAATAATTCCTTATAAGCAGATTTTGTGCGAAGAGAGGTTTCAACTTCCACTTAGTATAAAAGGGAATGGAAGAGACCAAAACCTAAAATCTTTTCATTTTCCTCTTCTCCTTTAGCTGAAATTTCTTCCTCTTCCCTTCAAATTTTGGCCAAGAACCTTAGGGTTCCATCCTTTGAAGCTTTTCAAGAGGAGAATCTAAGAGGACAGTTTTCTTTCGGGGATTAGGATGCGGGTGAAGAGAAATCCGGAGGCCAAGGCATATAAGGGGGGCTATTTCTCCCAAAATCCTAGTGGTATAATTGTAAGAAATAGCGAAAGGATGTAAGTATCTCTCACCTGCAGTATAAGTTGCTTTAAAGATATATTTTGTAATGTCTTTTATGTATGATTTAGAAGACACATGTTGAGATATGCTTTACACGTGTTAAGGAAGAAGCATGTCATGTTATGTATGATGCCCTCTAAAGTTTTGGGATTAAGAGCATGTTTAGATCATCTTGATTTACTTCCCATTAAGTTTTGGGACTAAGAAGTATAATCAAGTGCCTAAAGTGCTTCCCTATAAGTATGGGGGAATTAAGCGCACATAACGTGTTTGGTTAAATGCCAAGCAAGTGTAAGTACAAGAAATTAATAGTTAAAAGAAAGTATTTTACTTTATAAAGATATGTACCAGACACAAGGTCCATGGGTGGGCTCCTAGATTGCCCCTAGGCCCCTAGATCGCCTAGTAGTACCTTGATATGTTTGGGATTAGCTACCACGGATCTTATCAAGGATGCACACAAAGTTGTATAATGTCGGGCCCAAAGCAAGATGATTATTATTTTCACTAATTATGTAATATAAAGTTTACAAACTTCATGGTTTGTCTTAGTGGAAGTTTTCCTAAGTAGAGAATTTGAGTCATAATGGGTAGCCTTGATGAACTCTATAATATGCCAAGATTTCCTGTGTTCCTTACATTACTAGCAAGGTTTTTAAGTTGATGGTTTGCTTGATAAATTGGTTTAAAAATATATGTCATGTACATATTTCTGAAGTATTGTTTTAGCATGAATTACAGTCAAGTGCATGTTTTACATTTTCCCAAGCAGTTCTAAAAAGCATGTCCTCTTTTAATGTATCATTTTGTGAGTAGATGGTACTTACTAAGCATCCACTTATAGATTTGCATTTCCTTATACTGTAGATAAAGGTAAAGGAAAGCTCGAGTAAGAGGGGGTAGCACGAGCAGTGCTTGGTGGGTGTGTGTGTCAGAACTGTGGAAGAAGATTCTGGAACTTGCTAGTACAAGGAACATGTTAAACCTTGGTGTAGTGTATTTTCCTATCTTTTGGCTATGCATGAAATACTGTTAAGATTTGCCTACGATGAATTTACAATTTGCTAGCAATTAGTGTGTCAAAGACTTTTCCTCAAGTAAAGAGATAGAAAGGTAGTCTAAGGAGGAGTACACAAGGGAGAACAACTCCTTTTGTATAGCTGGGTGTGACCCCCACACGACCCATGACACGGCCGTGTGGAGTCACACGGCTACGGTCCTCTCCCTTTCAGCCAAGGTGACACGGCAATGTGAATTCACACGGTCTTTCACCTCCTGCTCTCTGCCAAGGTAACATGGCCGTGTGGTTTCACACGACCGTTCACCTCTTCTTGTCGGCTAGAGTGACACGGCCATGTGGATTCACACGGTCGTGCACCCTTTTGGTCTCGGCCAATGTAACACGGCCATGTGAAGTCACATGGCCGTGCACCTCTTCTCGGGTAAGATGGCATGGCCGTGTGGCTTCACACGGTCGTGCCCTACTCCAGTAGTGAAGGCCTTACACGGTCGTGTGGTATATACTGTCGTGCCCAGACTCAAGCCCGGTAAGGTCACACGGCCGGTTATCACCACACGGCCATGACTAGCTCCTTCTCGGGTGAGGCTACACGGTTGGTCAGGGTCACACGACCCAGACCCTCTAGTAGCGCTAGACTTCATCTCAGCTCTGCATCGCTCCAAACCATGACTTGACAATCGAAACAAGTTCAGAGTAGATCTTTGAACCGAGCAGTGTACATATAATGAAGTCTTTAGAAGGTATGAAAAGTGTAACATCCGTGACTTAGGTTAGGTAAAGAAGTAGGACAAGTGTTACAGTTTGGTATCAGAGCAAGTTCCACCCTTCCGCCACACACACCTCAAGCATTGATCCTACAGCTTCCAAGTAAGAAAGTACCTTTTTCATAACTTTTATGCATTTTATTCCATTATGATTAGTAAGAAATGCTTGTTAAGATTTGGCATGCTTATATATGAAAATAGCAAGGATAGCAAGTAGGAATGAGTATGGGCTGACATATGTCTCACTGGTTTGGTTTATGATATGTAGAATGGCTAGAGGATGACCGACTAGATAGCCGAGAGTTAATGAACCTCAACCAGTGGAAAATGAGTCTGCTCCACAGTCCAACCTGTTAGAAGTAGTGGCACAGTTGCAGAGACAACTGGCGGAACAGCAACAGGTTATTGCTACCTTGACTGCTAACCAACAAGCTCCTCCCGTAGTCCCACCGGAAGCTAATATGGTGGCACCTATTACGACAGAAGTTCCATCAGTTACACATGTAGTCCCAGCAAAGGTACTGAGACAAGAAGCATACCTCATCTAGTGGCAGAAACTGAAACCAGAGAATTTCTTTAGCACCAATGAGCCATGGGATGCTCAGGCACGGTTCAAAACCCTGGAGAGCATAATGGAGCTATTGGATTGGCCGGAGGTAGAAAAAATTAAGTGCGCGCCCTTCTGCTTTACTGGTAATGCAAGAATATGGTGGGAATGGGTTAAGGCAAAATGAAAAGTGGATTAAATGACCTGGTCTGACTTCGAGACTAAGTTCATTGAAGAGTTCTTCCATATGCGAGTCACGAATAAACATTATGACGAGTTCACGGAATTTCGACATGGAGATTTATCACCGGACGAAGCCGTGAAGAAATTCAATAGACTAGCTCACTTATGCCCGAGCTGGTCAGCACAGAACGAGAAAGGGTGAGGCTAATGCTCAAAATGCTGAGGCCGGAGATAGCCCTAAATGTAGCTGGCGGAATTAATAGACCGTAGACTGCAGAAGAGCTGATTAGTAGTGCCCTGATCATTGAGCATTATCTGAACAGTATCAAACAGCAGAAGCCAGTACTGATGGAGAATAAAAGTCAAGGGAGTTCTGGCACTCAGAAACCCCAGAGTCATGGGTCAACCTAGAAGGGGAGCTCCAAGAGGAAGCAGCGGAGTAATAAGAAGGGAGGATCCATAAGCAAGCAGCCTAACTATGCTACATGTTCCACGTGCGGAAGGATGCATCCTGGAATTTGCTGCAAGGGCACGAGTAGCTGTTATACATGTGGTCAAGAGGGGTATATGGTCAAGAATTGCCCAACCAAGATCAACCTTCCTCCCGCACAACCTGTGCAATATGGAGGCAAGCAGACACAGCTACACCAGATGCAGGTCGCGTTGGAGGGTCCTCATATTAGCCAAGGTAGATTGGAAGCTCCACCAAGTTCTACAAATGCTCGAGTTTTCTCCTTTACCAGAGAGGAGGTAGCAAACGCCTCCATTGTTGTCACAGGTCAGATACACATTTTTAATCGATATGCAACTATACTATTTGATACTGGGGCAACCCATTCGTTTGTCTCCATATTATTTGCTGAAAGTATAGGTATACCCCCGGAGGTCCTTACGGACAGTTCTTGACGACACTACCCTCGAGAGAGATAATGACATCTACACATTGGCTACGTGCAGTACCAGTCAAAATTTCAAATAAAGATTTGTACAGTGATCTGATAATACTGAATATGTCTGTTTATGATGTTATTTTTGGGATGGACTTTCTAAGCAAGTATGGTGCTTCCATCGAGTACCGTAAGCAAAGATTCCTCTTCTAACATGAGGCAGAGTCTAAGTTTGAATTCATCGGTGAATCAAGGAAGAGAACCTAGAAATTGTTATCAGCCATAAAAGCTCAGAAAATGTTAGCCGATGGATGTGTCGGGTTTCTAGCTCATGTGGTTAAAACCCAGCAAAAAAGAGACCAAAATCTAGAGGAAGTTAGAGTCGTATGTGACTACTCGGAAGTGTTTTCGGATGAGTTGCCAGGTTTAGCTCTGGATAGAGAAATTTAATTTGAGATTGAACTCATTCCTAGTATCCATCCAATCTCAAAAGCACCTTACTGCATGACTCCGGTAGAATTGAAAGAACTTCAGGGACAGTTACAGGAGCTACTTGACAAGGATTTTATTTGCCCTAGTCACTCACCATGGGGAGCTCCGGTGTTGTTCGTAAAGAAGAAAGACGGGTCCATGCGAATGTGTGTGGACTACCGAGCGCTGAACAAGGTAACAATTAAGAATAGGTATATCCTGTCTAGATTGATGATCTATTTGATTAGTTAAAGGGAGCCACAGTCTTTTTCAAGATAGACTTGCAGTCCGGACATCATCAAGTGAAAGTGAAAGAGGATGATGTACCGAAGATGACATTCCAAACGAGGTATGGGCACTATAAGTTTGTAGTTATGCCTTTTGGGGTGACGAACACTCCTGCTACGTTTATCGATCTGATGAACAGAGTGTTCAAAGCATACTTAGACAAGTTTGTAATCATTTTCATAGATGATATCCTTATATACTCCAGCACCCAGGAAGAACATGCTGAACATCTGAGGACAGTATTACAGATTCTTCAGCAGAGCCAGTTGTACGCAAAGTTCTCCAAGTGTGAGTTCTGGCTCGATCAAGTGTCCTTCTTAGGTCACATTATTTCCAAAGATAGGTTTATGGTGGGCCCGACAAAAATAGAAGCTGTGAGTAACTGTAATACACCTAAGAATGCCAGTGAAATCAGGAGTTTCCTTGGTTTAGTAGGCTACTGCTAGAAATTTGTAGAGAACTTCTCAAGGATCGCTTCCCCATTGATAGTACTTACCAGAAAGAATAGAAAATTTGAGTGGACAGAGGATTGTGAAAAGAGTTTCACTGAACTAAAAAGGAGATTGACCAGTGCTCCAATCCTGACTCTTCCAGAGAATAACGAGAGCTTCGATATTTACAGAGATGCTTCTAAATTGGGGCTCAGGGTTGTACTGATGCAGAATGACAAAGTCATTGCCTATGCCTCGAGACAACTCAAGGATTATGAGTAGAACTGTAACGACCCAATTTTCACTATTTAAAGTTCTAAAAGTCCATAAAAATATTTGGAAATGCTTTTAAAATATTCTAGAAATTTTTAGGAATTTTTAGAGTATTTTTATGTAATTTTTGGAGTCCGTTTAGTATTTTTACCGAGAGGAGAAAGTTTAAAAAAAAAAAAAAGTTGTAGAAGCTAGGTTTCGAACCCAGCTCCTCGGACCTAAGCAAAACCGGCTCAACCAGCTGAGCTATATGGGCTTTGTTAACTAAGTATGGGGAGAAATAAATTAAAGCATAGTTGGAATCGAATTAAAACTAGGTTATAAAGGGTTAAGTGTTTTTCCCGTGGCCAAAACCTAAACCTTTCCTCTCTTTTTCTCTCCCGACGGCGCGATTTTTCTCTCTCGGGCGAAATGGGGCGACGGCGCTAGGGCTCGTCTCCGGCGGCCGGCGAGGACTTCTTTCCGGGAGTTGTTCACGGATTCGTGGTCTCCTCGTCAAGGAGAACACGCGGATAGGAAGGGATCGCCGAGACATTCACCTCATTCGAACCCTAGATCTCTTTCTCTGGTTGTAAGTCCAAGAACCCAATGTAAGTGCTTCTCACCTACGGTAGGAGTAGCTTTCGGGGTTTCGTTTGCATTTTTGTTGTTGTGTAATGAACAAGAGCAGCCTTCATCTTAGCATATTGTCTAGATTTCAACCTTTGCTCTAGCAATTCGGTTTGGGCTTTGGTTTAAGCCCTTTTGTTTTTTTTTAGCACGGACAGAATTTTGATGGTTTTCCTTGATTGTTACAGCATGCTTATTTAGATGTATTTACCTTACATTTCAAGCATGTCTAAGAAGTTATGTTTCCTTCAAGTCACGGCATGATTAAAGAATTGTCAAGATTCAAAAATAAATTAGTTTTACAAGCTTGTTATTTGGAATCTGTTGCTGCCGTGGGTTTGATCAAATTTATTCCTATGACCACATAGTCTCTTAATTACTGTTGAGTTTTGTTTTGAATGTATACAGATATATATATCAGTGGCATATGGTTTTAGAATCTCTTGCATAATGTATATATGTGAGAAGTACAAGCAAAGCAAGACCAAGGTCACAAATTGATCCTGAATTCCAGAATTTAGAATCAAAGCACACTAAGTGCTTAAATAAATGCCAAGGCATTTTATAATAAGAAATATTTAAAGATAAAAAAAAAGTATTTTACTTTTAAAGGGCATGTACCGGACACAAGGTCCAAGGGATGGGCTCCAAGATGCCCCTAGGCACAAGGCCTAGAAGTACCTTAGTAAGTTTCGGGATTAGCTACCCCGCTTCTTATTAAGAATGCGCGCAAAGTGGTACAATGCCGGGCCCAAGAGAAGTTGATTATTATTTTAAAGTATAAGAGTATAAGTTGGGGAACAAATAGAACAGTTTCTTTCATCTAAGTTGCAAATTTTGGCAAGTTAAATCTATTGTTCCTTTTCGAGATGCATGATTTAGTGTTAATTGCTACTTTCATGTGGAATATGCATTTCCTGCTTTCTTTTATGCACATGCATTTCTTATCGAGTTTTGGTGAGTAGATAGCACTTACTAAGCTTTTAGCTTATAGATACTACTTTCCTCCTACTGCAGATATAGGTAAAGATAAAGGAAAAGCTAAAGTGATATGAAGGAAGGCGACAAGAAGGATGTGTGATGAATGTGTGTGATGTCGGACAATGGAAGCTTGGGATCTTGTAACAGGATTTAATTAGTTTTTTTTTTCATTTAATTGATAAGATAACTAGAAGGATTATTCTCTTGGGTCACTGGACTTTGTTTATTTCGCATTGTTTTTGTTACCATTGCTAGGTACGATAGTCCTGTTGTTGAAAGTTTGGCTGGACTTGATTGTTTTGGTTGCATGTTAAAAATTAGGTGCAGTATTGTTATTCCTTGCACTATTGGAGTTTTGTTATTTATGAAATTTCTTTCATTTGAACTGCCATGTACGTATCTTTTTATCAATGTCGTAGCATTATTTGTGTTGGGATACACTGCTGATTAAATTCAGAAAGATTTGCATGCTCAGTTGCTGTACCAAATGGAATTGCATGATACATCCGTAACCTGCATTTGTTCATAAATGTGTTGCAATTGCTTTCAAGCTTTGAAATGAGTAAAGTGCATGTTAGGCTTGTTTATGCCGTGTTGTTGGAAATACTCCTATCAGAATTGTTGTTATGATGTCTTAAATTGTATGCTAAGAAGGTGATTTGTGTACCTGGAAGAAGAATGTAGCATACTGAGGATTAATTTCTCTATGACTCTGTCTATGACAATTTCTAGGTATACTAGTTTATTGTTTGAGTTTAGTTTTTATATGAGGAGTTCTTTCCGTTCCTCAGCATGTAATCACATATAGAAATGTTTAAATTGCATGATATGAAGGGCGTTTACAGTAAGAACAGTGGATTAGTTTTGCATGGCAGTCCGATTTTTTTTTAAAAAAAGCTTTGCTTTTATTAGCATAAGCAACATTACTTAAGTAAAGTTATAGTTAAGTAGCATCCATCCTTAAAGGTTAGTAAAGAAGGGTGGTTGTTACAGTTGGTATCAGAGCAGGTCCCATTCTCCAGCATCACACACACATCAGCATCATCCTTGCCATCTTCAAGTAAGAAAGTATTTAAGTTCTTTCTTTATTGCTTTCCTTTATTATTAATTGCAGTATGGAGTGATTGCTTATAAGTGCTAAAGTAAGATAAAAGTTTTTGCAGTTTTCTTTGTTCATATACATATGTGTTTAGAAAGGATAGAGAAAATATCAAATCTTCTTATTTGTTTAACTAGATGTCAAGAAGAGGACGTCCCTGTACCGCTCGTACTGAGGACCAAGTTCAGGAGAATGAGGGGCCAGGCTCAACTGGGCCCAATCTTTCTGAAGTTGTTGCTCAACTTCAGAAACAAGTAGCGGAGCAGCAGCAAGTAATTGCCAATCTGATGGCAAATCAACAACCAGTTCCTCCCACACCTCAAACAGTAACTGTGGAGACTCCAGTGGTAATTGAGGTTCCACCAGCTGCCTAGGGAGTCGTCAAAGCATCCCAGAGACAAGAAGCCTACCTCATACAGTGGCTGAAACTGAAACCAGAGAGCTTCTCAGGCACGACTGAGCCCTGGGATGCCCAGGCTTGGTTCAAAACATTGGAGAGCACCATGGAGCTTCTTGACTGGCCAGAAGTCGAGAAGGTCAAGTGTGCCTCCTTCTGCCTGACTGGAGACGCACGCATGTGGTGGGAGAGAGTCAAGAGCAAGAGGGCAGTCAATCAAATGAGATGGATTGATTTTGAGACAGAGTTCTACGACGAGTTTTTCCGCCAAAGGATCACCAATAAGCACTACGAGGAGTTTATGGAGTTCAGACAGGGTGATCTGACAGTGGAGGAAGCAGTTAAAAGATTCAACAGGCTAGCTCGTCTCTGCCCAGAACTAGTAAGTACAGAGAAGGAGCGAGTCAGACTAATGCTCAGAATGCTGAAGCCTGTGATATCACTTAATGTGAGTAGTGGAGCTCATCAGCCCCTGACTGGAGAAGAATTGGTTAGTAGAGCCTTAGTAGCTGAGCATTACCTGAACAACATGAAGGCACAACGAGAGCAGCACAAGCCAATCAAGATAGAAACCAAGACTGGGGGAAGTCAGAAACCCCAGTTAAATAATCAGAACTGGAAAGGCAAGGGTACTAAAAGAAAGCAGTGGGATTCAGGGAGTAACCAGAAGGGAGGACCAGAAAACAAGCAGACTAATTTCCCTCCCTGCACCAAATGTGGGAGAACACATCCAGGAGCCTGTCTTTTGGGTAAGACTGGATGTTATTCTTGTGGTCAGGAAGGACACATGGCTAAACAGTGTCCTAACAAGTTCAAAGCACCTCAGCCACAGCCAATACAATATGGAGGCAAGCCTCAGTTACATTACATGCCTGCAACTCTGGAAGGACCTCAGCTCAGTCAAGGAAGGTTGGGAGCTCCACCAGTTCCAGCCAATGCCAGAGTATTCTCCCTTACTAAAGAGGAAGCTGCTAGTGCCTCCACGGTCGTAACAGGTCAAGTAGTTATTTTTCAGCATATAGCTACTGCACTATTTGATACTGGGGTGACCCATTCTTTTGTATCCATACCTTTTGCCAAAGAATTACAGGTACCTACAGAAAGCATGAATTCCAGGTTCCTGACAACCCTACCTTCTGGGGAAGTCATGGAATCCAATCAGTGGCTTCGGTCTGTACCAGTCAGAATTTCAGACCGAGAGCTATGTGTTAATCTGGTAGTTCTCGCCATGCAGGATTTTGATATCATTTTGGGTATGGATTTCCTTAGCAAGTATGCAGAAGAAAAGTGATCTTTAGTCCAGAAGGTGAACCATCCTTTGAATTTACAGGAGTGCCAAAGAGGAAGACTCAGAAATTTCTCTCTTCCCTCACAGCTCACCAGATGCTAGCTAAAGGGTGTGCTGGTTTTCTTGCATTCATTGTGAGTACAGAAGAAGAAGAAAGACCTAAGC
The DNA here is from genome assembly GCF_018446385.1 of Zingiber officinale. Taxonomy (NCBI): domain Eukaryota; kingdom Viridiplantae; phylum Streptophyta; class Magnoliopsida; order Zingiberales; family Zingiberaceae; genus Zingiber; species Zingiber officinale. Next base: position 69,403,653 of record NC_055992.1, read on the forward strand.
AGGAGGACGTTTGGGTAGTCTGTGAGTATCCAGAGGTATTCCCAGAAGAGCTACCTGGATTACCTCCCAACAGAGAAGTGGAGTTTGAGATTGAACTGGTTCCTGGTACCGGTCCAATTTCAAAAGCTCCATATCGCATGTATCCAGCAGAGCTAAAAGAGTTACAAGAGCAACTTCAGGAGCTACTTGACAAGGGCTTCATCCGCCCTAGTCACTCACCTTGGGGAGCTCCTGTGTTGTTTGTCAAGAAGAAGGATGGATCTATGCGGATGTGCATAGATTATAGGGCTCTGAATCAAGTGACCATCAAGAACAAGTATCCACTGCCCAGAATCGGCGACTTATTTGATCAGTTGAGAGGGGCAACAGTGTTCTCCAAGATAGACCTGAGCTCTGGGTACCATCAGTTGAAAGTGAAGGAGAGTGATATACCCAGAACAGCTTTCAGGACCAGATACGGACACTACAAATTCGTAGTCATGTCTTTTGGTGTAACTAATGCAGCTGCAGTCTTCATGGACTTGATGAATAGAGTGTTCAGGGAATACCTTGACAAGTTTGTCATTGTGTTCATCGACGATATTCTAATCTATTCAAGGACCCCAGAGGAGCATGACACGCACTTGAGAATAGTTCTGCAGACCCTTCAACAAAAGCAACTCTATGCTAAATTCTCAAAGTGCGAATTCTGGTTGGAGCAGGTAGCGTTTCTAGGTCACATCGTTTCTAGAGAAGGCATACAAGTAGATCCAGCCAAAGTAGAAGCGGTCAGCAATTGGAAGAGACCCAAGAATGCCAGGGAGATCAGAAGCTTCCTTGGTTTAGCTGATTATTATAGGAAATTCGTGGAAGACTTTTCTAGAATAGCCTCTCCACTTACAGCCCTCACCAGGAAGAACAAGAAGTTTGAATGGTCAGATAAATGTGAGCAGAGTTTTCAAGAACTCAAGAAGAGACTGACTAGTGCTCCCATACTGACTGTTCCAGAGAGTGACAAGAGTTTTGACATCTACAGTGATGCTTCCAAGATGGGCTTAGGAGCTGTACTCATGCAGGAAGGAAAAGTTATAGCTTATGCTTCCAGAAAACTCAAAGACTATGAGAAGAACTACCCTACTCATGATCTTGAGCTGGCAGCTGTGGTCTTTGCACTGAAACTCTGGCGACATTACCTGTATGGAGTCCAGTGCAGAATCTTCACAGACCATCAGAGTCTTAAGTACTTCTTCACTCAGAAGGACTTAAACATGAGACATCGCAGGTGGCTAGAGTTGGTCAAAGATTATGACTGTGAAATCCTCTATCACCCAGGTAAAGCTAATAAAGTGGCAGATGCACTAAGCAGAACATCCAGTGCATCCCTGATGTCTTTGTCATCATTAGCCCTGCCACTACAGAAGGAGTTGTCAGATTTCGGACTTGAAATTATTTATGGGCAACTCTCTGCATTGACCTTAGAGTCAACCCTACTTGAGGATATACAAAGAAAGCAAAGTGAAAATCCTGATATCCAAAAGATCAAACAAGGAATACAAGAAGAAGGAAATTCGGAGTTTCGAGTATCAGACAGTGGAATTCTTTATCAGGGGAGTCGCCTTTGTGTTCCCAATGATGATGAGCTGAGAAAGAAAATTTTAGAAGAAGCTCACAGTACACCGTACTCTATGCATCCTGGTTCCACCAAGATGTATCAAGATCTGAAACAGAGATTCTGGTGGTCTGGACTCAAAAGAGATGTAGCTAAATATGTCAGTACCTGCCTGACATGCCAAAGAGTCAAAGCAGAACACCAGAGACCAGGAGGGATGCTACAACCTCTTTCAATACCAGAGTGGAAGTGGGAAGACATATCCATGGACTTTATAACAGGTCTCCCAAGAACTACGAATGGATATGATGCAATATGGGTGATAGTGGACAGATTGACCAAGTCTGCTCATTTTCTAGCCATCAAGGTGTCTCACTCTATAGAGCAGTTGGCACAGTTGTATGTTAAAGAGGTGATCAGACTTCACGGAGTTCCTAAATCTATTGTTTCTGATAGAGATGGGCACTTTACCTCTCACTTTTGGGAGTGTGTTCAGACTGCACTAGGCACTAAACTCAAGTTCAGCACAGCCTTCCATCCTCATACTGATGGACAGACAGAGAGAGTAAATCAGATTCTAGAAGATATGCTCAGAGCTTGTGCACTAGATTTCAAGGGAAGTTGGTGCAAGTACCTGTGCTTAGCTGAATTTGCCTACAACAACAGCTATCAGGCCACCATCAAGATGGCTCCTTATGAGGCGTTGTATGGCAGGAAATGCAGATCACCCATTTGCTGGCAAGAAGCAGGTGAGAGAAAAGAAATGGAAGTAGAACTGGGCATTCAGACAGAGCTGATAGATGAGACTACTCAGGCTATTCAGAAGATCAGACAGAGAATTGAGACTGCCCAGAGTAGACAGAAGAGTTATGCTGACACACGCCGTAGGCCACTTGAATTCCAAGTAGGGGATTCAGTCTTTCTCAAGGTCGCTCCTATGAAGGGAGTGATGAGATTTGGCAAGAAGGGCAAATTAAGTCCTCGTTATGTAGGACCTTACCTGATCACAGAAAGGATTGGGAAAGTAGCTTACAAGCTGGATTTACCACAAGACATGTCAGCAATACATAATGTATTTCATGTCTCTCTGCTAAAGAAGTGTCTCCACGACCCTAGCCAAGTGATTCAGCCTCAGTCAGTGCAGATCCAAGAGGATCTTAGTTATGAGAGCAGACCTACACAGATAGTGGACAGAGCAGTCAAGAGACTAAGAAATAAAGAAGTGCCACTAGTGAAGGTTATCTGGCAGAACCAGAAGCACGAGGAAGTCACTTGGGAGTTGGAGGACAGTATGAGACAGAAGTATCCAGAGCTATTATAAGTTCGAGGACGAACTTTTTATAAGGTATGGGGAATTGTAACGACCCAATTTTCCCTATTTCAAGTTCTAAAAGTCCATAAAAATATTTGGAAATGCTTTTAAAATATTCTAGAAATTTTTAGGAATTTTTAGAGTATTTTTATGCAATTTTTGGAGTCCGTTTAGTATTTTTACCAAGAGGAGAAAGTTAAAAAAAAAAAAGTTGTAGAAGATAGGTTTCGAACCCAGCTCCTCGGACCCAAGCAAAACCGGCTCAACCAGCTGAGCTATATGGGCTTTGTTAACTAAGTATGGGGAGAAATAAATTAAAGCATAGTTGGAATCGAATTAAAACTAGGTTATAAAGGGTTATGTGTTTTTCCCGTGACCAAAACCTAAACCTTTCCTCTCTTTTTCTCTCTCGACGGCGCGATTCTTCTCTCTCGGGCGAAAAGGGGCGACGGCGCTAGGGCTCATCTCCGGCGGCCGGCGAGGACTTCTTTCCGGGAGTTGTTCACGGATTCGTGGTCTCCTCGTCAAGGAGAACACGCGGATAGGAAGGGATCGCCGAGACCTTCACCTCATCCGAACCCTAGATCTCTTTCTCTGGTTGTAAGTCCAAGAACCCAATGTAAGTGCTTCTCACCTACGGTAGGAGTAGCTTTCGGGGTTTCGTTTGCATTTTTGCTGTTGTGTAATGAACAAGAGCAGCCTTCATCTTAGCATATTGTCTAGATTTCAACCTTTGCTCTAGCAATTCGGTTTGGGCTTTGGTTTAAGCCCTTTTGTTGTTTTTTTTTAGCACGGACAGAATTTTGATAGTTTTCCTTGATTGTTACAGCATCCTTATTTAGATGTATTTACCTTACATTTCAAGCATGTCTAAGAAGTTATGTTTCCTTCAAGTCACGGCATGATTAAAGGATTGTCAAGATTCAAAAATAAATTAGTTTTACAAGCTTGTTATTTGGAATCTGTTGCTACCGTGGGTTTGATCAAATTTATTCCTATGACCACGTAGTCTCTTAATTACTGTTGAGTTTTGTTTTGAATGTATACAGATATATATATTAGTGGCATATGATTTTAGAATCTCTTGCATAATGTATATATGTGAGAAGTACAAGCAAAGCAAGACCAAGGTCACAAATTGATCCTGAATTCCAGAATTTAGAATCAAAGCACATTAAGTGCTTAAATAAATGCCAAGGCATTTTATAATAAGAAATATTTAAAGATAAAAAAAAGTATTTTACTTTTAAAGGGCATGTACCGGACACAAGGTCCAAGGGATGGGCTCCAAGATGCCCCTAGGCACAAGGCCTAGAAGTACCTTAGTAAGTTTCGGGATTAGCTACCCCGCTTCTTATTAAGAATGCGCGCAAAGTGGTACAATGCCGGGCCCAAGAGAAGTTGATTATTATTTTAAAGTATAAGAGTATAAGTTGGGGAACAAATAGAACAGTTTCTTTCATCTAAGTTGCAAATTTTGGCAAGTTAAATCTATTGTTCCTTTTCGAGATGCATGATTTAGTGTTAATTGCTACTTTCATGTGGAATATGCATTTCCTGCTTTCTTTTATGCACATGCATTTCTTATCGAGTTTTTGTGAGTAGATAGCACTTACTAAACTTTTAGCTTATAGATACTACTTTCCTCCTACTGCAGATATAGGTAAAGATAAAGGAAAAGCTAAAGTGATATGAAGGAAGGCGACAAGAAGGATGTGTGATGAATGTGTGTGACGTCGGACAATGGAAGCTTGGGATCTTGTAACAGGATTTAATTAGTTTTTTTTTCTTTTAATTGATAAGATAACTAGAAGGATTATTCTCTTGGGTCACTGGACTTTGTTTATTTCGCATTGTTTTTGTTACCATTGCTAGGTACGATAGTCTTGTTGTTGAAAGTTTGGCCGGACTTGATTGTTTTGGTTGCATGTTAAAAATTAGGTGCAGTATTGTTATTCCTTGCACTATTGGAGTTTTGTTATTTCTGAAATTTCTTTCATTTGAACTGCCATGTACGTATCTTTTTATCAATGTCGTAGCATTATTTGTGTTGGGATACACTGCTGATTAAATTCAGAAAGATTTGCATGCTCAGTTGCTGTACCAAATGGAATTGCATGATACATCCGTAACCTGCATTTGTTCATAAATGTGCTGCAATTGCTTTCAAGCTTTGAAATGAGTAAAGTGCATGTTAGGCTTGTTTATGCCGTGTTGTTGGAAATACTCCTATCAGAATTGTTGTTATGATGTCTTAAATTGTATGCTAAGAAGGTGATTTGTGTACCTGGAAGAAGAATGTAGCATACTGAGGATTAGTTTCTCTATAACTCTGTCTATGACAATTTCAAGGTATGCTAGTTTATTGTTTGAGTTTAGTTTTTATATGAGGAGTTCTTTCCGTTCCTCAGCATGTAATCACATATAGAAATGTTTAAATTGCATGATATGAAGGGCGTTTACAGTAAGAACAGTGGATTAGTTTTGCATGGCAGTCCGAAATTTTTTTTTAAAAAAGCTTTGCTTTTATTAGCATAAGCAACATTACTTAAGTAAAGTTATAGTTAAGTAGCATCCATCCTTAAAGGTTAGTAAAGAAGGGTGGTTGTTTCAAGAACTATCCTACTCATGACCTTGAGTTAGCAGTGGTAGTCTTCGCTCTCAAGATTTGGAGGCATTACCTATACGGAGCTCAGTGCAAGATTTACACAGATCACCAGAGTCTTAGATATTTCTTCACTCAAAAAGACCTGAACATGAGATAGTGGAGATGGTTGGAGCTAGTCAAAGACTATGACTGTGAAATCCTCTACTATCCAGGGAAAGCGAATAAAGTGGCAGATGCACTATGTAGGAAATCTTGTGCAACGTTATTGTCTATATCTGCTATGTCCTATCCCCTACAGAAAGAAATAGTAAATTTTAGGCTTGAAATTATTACTAGGTAGCTCTCCACTTTGACACTAGTGTCAAACCTGCTTGATGATATACAGAAAGGGCAAGATGAAGATCATAATATTCAGAAGATCAGGCAGGGAATACCGGAAGGAGAAAATGGAGAGTTTCAAGTGTCAAACCGTGGGATACTATATTATGGTGATTGTCTTTGTGTCCCTAATCAAGAAGAACTACGAAGGAAAATTTTAGATGAAGCCCATGAAACACCCTATGCAATGCATCCTGGTTCCACCAAGATATACCAAGATATAAAGGAACGCTTCTGGTGGTCAGAAATGAAAAGAGATATTGCTAGATACGCTAGTACCTGTCGACGTGTCAATGGGTTAAAGCAAAACATTAGAGACCAGGCAGAGTTCTTCAGCCTATCCAAATCCCCGAGTGAAAGTGGGAGGATACATCTATGGATTTTATAGTAGGATTACCCAGAACTACGAATGGTTACGATGCCATCTGGGTAATAGTGGACAGATTGACCAAGTTTGTTCATTTCCTAGCTATCAGAACATCCTACTCTATTGAACAGCTAGCGCAAATGTATGTTAAAGAGGTCATCAGATTTCATGGGGTACCCAAAACTATAATTTCTTATAGAGATAGTCACTTTACTTCACACTTCTGGGAGTGTGTTCAGAGAGCTCTTGGTACTAAGCTGCGGTTTAGCACTGCATTTCATCCTCAAACTGATGGCAAACAGAACGAGTGAACCAAGTTTTGGAAGATATGGTATAGGCTTATGCCTTAGATTTCAAAGGGAGCTGGTGTCGAAACCTATGCTTAGCAGAATTTGCATACAATAATAGCTATCAAGCTACTATTGGAATGACACCCTATGAGGCTTTATATGGGAGGAGATGTAGATCTCCTATTTGTTGGTATGAAGGTGGTGAAAAGAAAGAAATGAGACTCCAGACAGACCTTATCAAGGACACCTCCAAAGCCATTCAGAACATTCACCAGAGAATAGAAACTGCTCAGAGCCGGCAGAAGAGCTATGTGGATGTACGCCGAAGACCGCTGGAATTTAAAGTTGGGGACTCAGTGTTCCTCAAAGTAGCTCCTATGAAAGGAGTAATGCGGTTTAGAAAGAAAGGAAAGTTGAGTCCACGTTATGTGGGACCATACGTGATCACTAAAAGAGTTGGCAAGGTAGCTTATGAACTAGAACTACCTCAGGAAATATCTGCTATTCATAATGTATTTCATCTCTCAATGTTGAAGAAGCATGTTCCTAATGCAAACCAAGTGATTGAGCCACAGACGGTACAGGTTCAAGAGGATCTTAGTTATGAAAGTCGACCTATTCAGATAATAGATCGAGAAAATAAGAAGCTGAGGAACAAAGAGATACCGTTAGTAAAAGTGCTGTGGCAAAGTCAACAGTATGAAGAGGCAATATGGGAACATGAGGACTTAAGCACACATAAGGTGTTTGGTTAAATGCCAAGCAAGTGCAAGTACAAGAAATTAATAGTTAAAAGAAAGTATTTTACTTTAGAAAGACATGTACCGGACACAAGGTCCATGGGTGGGCTCCTAGATCGCCTAGTAGTACCTTGATAGGTTCGGGATTAGCTACCTTAGATCTTATTAAGGATGCGCACAAAGTGGTACAATGCCAGCCCAAAGCAAGATGATTATTATTTTCACTAATTATGTAATATAAAGTTTTCAAACTTCATGGTTTGTCTTAGTGGAAGTTTTCTTAAGTAGAGAATTTAGTCATATTGGGTGGCCTTGATGAACTCTATAATATGCCAAGATTTCCTGTGTTCCTTACATTACTAGTAAGGTTTTTAAGTTGATGGTTTGCATGATAAACTGGTTTAAAAATACATGTCATGTATATATTTCTGAAGTATGGTTTTAGCGTGAATTACAGTCAAGTGCTTGTTTTGCGTTTTCCCAAGCAGTTCTAAAAAGCATGTCCTCTTTTAATATATCATTTTGTGAGTAGATGGTACTTACTAAGTATCCACTTATAGATTTGTATTTTCTTATACTGCAGATAAAGGTAAAGGAAAGCTCGAGTAAGAGGGGGCAGGAGGAGCAGTGCTTGGTTGGTGTGTGTGTCGGAACCGTGGAAGAAGATCCTGGAACTTGCTAGTACAAGGAAAATGTTAAACCTTGGTGTAGTGTATTTTCCTATCTTTTGGCTATGAATGAAATACTGTTCAGAGTTGCCTATGATGAATTTATAGTTTGCTAGCAATTAGTGTGTCAAAGACTTTTCCTTAAGTAAAGGGATAAAAGGGTAGTCTAAGGAGGAGTACATATGGGATGTAACGACCCAAATTTTCTCATTCCAAGTCCTAATATCATTTAAAAATATTTAGAAATGCTTTATAAATATTATAGAGAGTTTTAGAAATTTTTAGAATATTTTTATGTAATTTTTGGAGTTCGTTTGGTATTTTTACTAAACGAAAGAAGTTTCGACAAAAATAATATCCAAGCCGAGATTCGAACTGGAGACCTCCAGCCGAGCCAACTCTTAAACGAATCCGGTTGACCAAGTGTCCCAGCGGGTGTTGCTGATTAAAGAAGGAACAAAAATCTATATAAGCAGTAGTTGAGGAATAGGAAATAAATTGAAATAAAAAGGGGCAGCTGAGGAATCGAACCCGCGACCTTTGACCCGGTCAAGATTTAACAAAACGCGGCTGACCAGATGGCCCAGTGAACGTTGCTAATTAAAAAGGGAAATGAAATTTATTTAAGTAATAGTTAATAGGAAACAAAAAATAAATGGGAATAAAAGGGGCGGCTGAGGAATCGAATGTAACGCCCCACCCCTTCCTGCTCAAGATGACGGTGGTTACTTATCTTTTTTCTTCTTATCTTATCTTACTTATTTGCTTGTTAATAATCTTCTCTACTTAAAACAGCGGAAGTATTGTTTATAGTATATATTTTTTTTCTTTTTTTAAAACTTATCTTTTACTTTTCAAATCATTATCACTAACTACCTATCGCATAAAGTCACATAGCATGCTTAACATAAATTTAAGCCATAATACTAATAAGCATGATGAAATGTCATGGAGTCATGAAAGAACAACATAAACATAATTTTTATTAGATAAAAGCAGGTCTTTCTCTTTTAGCCGAGCCACTACTACACATATCCATCTTACCCCTCCTGCTGCTCCCTTAGTACATCCATTTCTTGCCTTTATCTGTGGTACCACTATGTGAAAATTGCCAATAGACTTCGGATATTATCCGAAGTAATAGGTATATATTTACCGAAGTAGACGCACGTGAAGTAAAAGAGTTATTTTTTTACTTCGGCACACAAATACCGAAGTCTATCACCGGTCCAAAACCGGTTCAAAATCGGACCGGTTTCGAAGTAAAAAAATTCTATTACTTCATCATGACCAATAAAAATACCGAAGTAGGTGATGATATATTACTGCATAGGTTACATTGTCTGACGAAGTTTAAAGTAGTTACGACTTCACAAATTTTTATATTATGGTGTAGTAAATAGTTAATATTACTTCTACATATTTTAGCTTGATCAAAGTAATTGTTATTGTATTACTTCATCGTAGTATGGAAGTAAAAAAGCATATTTTACTACACTTCAATAATTTAAGTTAGAGCAGTAATACATACGAACGACTTCAACAATTTTAATCAGTGACAAAGTAAATAGTTTCTTTAACAACGACAATATTTAAATTTACTGAAGTCTTATGTATTCTATTACTTCATCATTTTTATTTATAGTATCGAAGTAGTTGACTATATTTTACTACAATACAAATTTAATTAACAAAAGTGTATATCATAATATTTTGCTATAACACAATAGTTTTCATCACCAAAATTGAACAAATATATCACAAATATCTATCAGTTTTAAAGTAGAGTTGGGGTTTTACACATCCTCCCACACCTCTAACTCGTCCATAGTGTTCTCGATTTCCTAAGGTAGTGGTTAACACATCGTTCATCCCAGAAGACTTGAACTCTCCTTTGACCTTCTTTTCCAACAAGTCATCCTACAATTAGGGATATAATAAATTAATCCAAAAATTCTAATATTATTTAGTTAGACAATATGAAATTTAGATAAAAATAAATATTTACAATTTTTTCAACGACTTTTGCTATCTCTATATTTGTAATATTGCCAGATTTGTCCTCGCGAGCTTTACGCCAAAGCAACGATCTATCAACTTCCTCATTTTCAGCAATTAATTTTTTCTCCCGCTATAATTCCAAAAATGATCAGTTACATAATATTAAATACTTGCTTGAAAATGCCAAATATAATGCATGGTAGCTTACCAATTCAACCTCTAAGCCGATGTAACCTTTGCGAAATAATATTTATAATGCATCGTTCGTTCTTTTTGTTTTTCATGAATAACCTACATAGAAGATACATTCATAAACACCTGTATGCATTATATATATAGAAGATAATATGGAAACAAAGAATTGTATTTTGGTTTGCAAGTGTAAGCAAAATACTGGACATGAAGCAAAAGAAAGAACATAAACACCTGTATGCATTCATAAATAATTGTATGCCTACACCAATTATTTGGTATTTTGCAGGTGTAAGCAAACAAAGAATTGTAAAGGATTTCAACAAAAAAATTGAAGCAAAGTGATGCTCAAACCTGGTAAGGTTCTAACTTGCACAAAATTAGTTTGCTTGACCGATACTTGTTAAATCCACATCAAACACAATGTATTTAAGTAGATGCATATCATGAGATCCCCAAAAGTAAGTAAAATAATCTACTTTGGTCCTATAATTATCAAGTTAGCAGACATGAGAAACTACTTTTCACCATGGGTGAAAGGAAATCCATTCAAACTCAACGAATGCCAGGTGTGTTATGAATTAGAAACATCAACAAGAGCCTCTTGAAACATCATAGGATCAGTGTAGTTTTTTCATTAGTGTTGATTTAGATATCTTCATTGAGTCTCTCTATAATTACTATTGTAGAAAGGGTCTTAAGTGCATTACTATAAACTGGATAGTTGAGATCCTGACTATGATCTTCATGGATTTTTTTTATTTGGTTTTTCTTTTTGGTTGTTGATTGGCCTGCCTTAGACACTGTAAAATGTGGGATTAATGTGCTGAAGTCTAGATATAAGACTTGTGATCTTGCAGAAATAGCCATCAAAAAGCACCCATTAGTCCCATTTACATTAATAAAAGGTGTCATTATTGGGTGCATGGTTATGTTGGCAATTTATGGGGTATTTAACTTCTTGATATTCATTGTACAGTTCAAAGGCATGCTTAAAGGCCGCAACTTCTATTATAACAAATACATTTTCTGCAAACATTTGACTTCTTTTTTCTGCAGACATTTGATAGAATTGAGAAACACATAATATGTAAATTAGAAAATTGGAAATGCGTCGAGGATTTCAATAGTCAACTATGAATCCAAAATGGTAATAGAAAAAAAGTTTTTTTGCCAAAATTTAATAAATAGTAATTATTGAACCCTTCCTGCATGGAAAATATTAGTTTCGCTATTCTTCCCAGTTAGCATCATGGAAGAATTCATCTTCTAGTTTGATGGATGTTAAAGGGAAATATGGTACGTAATGTACCTTACCACAATAGTAGAAGTTTGCTTAAAAGCTATTCTCAAGTAAATGGTTTCTCCATTTGATATTCCTCCCTGTACCGAGGAATCCTTATCGTTAAACCTTAATTCTTCTAATAGCAATTTTCATATGAACAAAAGGAGTAACAAAGATTAAAGGATAAACCTGTACACCCCCAGACCGGTTTGTTCGTGTTCGCATATTGCCGTGCTCATCCATGAAGAACTCATCATTATGCTAACTTCCAGTCAAAAGAGTTCCTAAACATAGTTCGATGAATTACAGAAAGAAAAATGCTGATTATTATGAATATTCTAAACAATTTACATAATATACGAAGAACCTCAACTACACTACTCCAGGTTAATAGATACTGACCTGAAAAACCACTGCCAATTTCAAATCCCTTCGTTGCAGGGAGAGACAACATAGCTTTTGCCAAATCAGCTTCCAATTTATCAAAGACTGGACATCCAAGCCCCTGAGACAATGGAAGAAATGCAATTGAAAACGTTCAGTAAAAAGTAGTTTTTCATATAGTCCACTCAATGCAGGCTGTTATAAACCATTGCAGAGAAGAATCTATATAAATAATAGCAAAGAATCTGAACAAAGTGAAATAATTACTTGTGGAACATTTCGAGCAATGCATGTCACTATGCCTCCAACAGAGTCTCCCTTAACTCGAACTCCATCGATGGCTTCAATCATCTTTTGAGCATAATCTGGATCCGGACATCTGACGATGTTATTCTCAATCTGGTAAGTTATGGGCATAATAAGATCAATTGTCCATAAGAAAATGGAAAATTAATTAGAATAATTGAACAATCACAGACTTGATCAAGGGTCACTGTCTCATGGTCAACAACACCTTCAGGAAGCACAACTTTATGAACTTGAGAAACATATGCCAAAATCTGGAAAGATATAGAAGATTCAGAGTTAAGCAGATAAACATCTAAGGCCAATGGCACACTAAATGAAACTCAAAGATTCTAGTTAACTTAAATTAACTAAATTGAAGCTCGAATATTTGATTATTTGAATATTGCTATATGCTCAATAACGGAGGAACTATGTGATAGACAACGACGACACAAAAGATAAGACAACCTATGTGACTCTGTTGCTAAAATATTTTTAAAAAATTAAAGAAAAGGCTCTACATTGGAACTTTTAAACCAAAAACTAGTCAAACCAAATCAACAGTCATGCATAGACAGGATAGTTACAACGTGCATCTCCAATTCAATATCAAGTTCAATAAGCATGACATTAGAGGATTGTGAGAGTAATTCCTTTTTGGGCCAGAGGAATTATGAGTGCATTTATGGTTATCTAATGGAAACACAAAACACCATATCAGAAATTTATATTACAACATTGTCAAAATAAAACAATGAATAAACCTACCTCAGTTCCTGCATACATCTTAAGAATCTTCTTTGCAATAGCTCCTGCAGCAACCCTACCAATAGTCTCTCTTGTTGTACAATGAATATCAAGAAGTTAAATACCCCTAGCAATAGTTCATATGTATAATTCTTGTCTTGCTCCATCAGGTTTTAGTTTATGAGATCATGCCAAAAAGAAAAATAATACCAAATACCAATAAAATAGAGAATAAGACTTGCCTCTTAGGATCGGTTAGAGACAATTGGTTAGAAACAACGCAACAGAGATGAAAGGAAAAGAAATCTAACAGCAAGGCAGAGAGGAAAGGAAAGAAGGGGTCGGAGAGGGAACAAACCTAGAGCTGTAGAAAACTTGAACGGCGGCCCCCAGGTAAAGTAGATTTGTCGCTGGTGGAGTCAAATAACACCTGGTGAAGTCAATTGTTTGCATCAGGCGAAAAAACAAGCAGAAGGCGAAAGGCTAAAAAACACGAAGAAGACCTAGAGGGTGCACGACAAAAAAACAAAAGTTAGGATCGGTTAGAGACAAAGCAACATAGAGGAAAGGAAACCTGACGGCGAGGCAGAGAGGAAATGAAAGAAGAGGTTGAAGAGGGAACAAACCTAGCTCTGCAGAGAGGAAAGGATCTTTGTGCGTTCGGGGGAACAACTCGAAGATCGCCGACTGGGTGAAGTAGAGTTGCTGTCGGGAGAGTCGAAGGTCGCTGGCGGTGAGTGGTAGGCCGCTGGGGGAGTCGAAGGTTGTCGAGTGAAGTTGAATCTGTGCGTCGGGCGAAAAAACACGAAGAGGGTGCAAGGAGAAAAAACACGAAGAAAATAGAAGAAGACAGAAGGCGCACAACGGGGAAAAAAGTAAAGTAATTTGGGTTCCCGCTTGGGAAAAAAAACCGGCCGGTTTAATTAGGAAAATATTTTTAACTAGTTATAACTTATTACTTCACCATTTAGACATATAGTTTAATTTTGTGACTTATTACTTCATCAAATATATATCACGAAGTAAAATATTAGATAAAATTAGAAGTAAAATCCATATTTTTTAATCTATGAAGTCTAAAATATTATTTACTATATTAAATTTTGTACCGAAGTTAATTGTAATATATTACTTCATAATTATTGATTGCCGAAGTAAACAGTGGCGAAGTCTAATACAGATTTTCACATAGTGTACAAGGAAAGTAAGCTATGAGCACACAAGGCTCAGTAAGATCCTTCCTACTCACAAAAACCGTAAAGCATAACTTAAAGACATAAAGCATAGCATATTCATAGACATAAAGCATAAAGATAACTCATCATATCATGTATAGAAGCATCATAGCGTAACATAATCGTAAGGTATCATGGCATATCATAAAGTGCATCCTAGCATAACATAACATAATCATAAATATCATGGCATATCATAACATAATCATAAAGTGCATCCTAGCATAACATAAGATAATCATAAGTATCATGGCATATCATAACATAATCATAAAGTGCATCCTAGCATATCATAACATAGTTATAAGTATTATGCGAGATGACTTTCAAAAACATGTATCATGAAAAATATATGCAACATGTCTTTTGAAAACTTATTACATACATACTTAAACATAATCTCAACATGATTAGGGCCCCGGCTTGTACCACATACATAAATGCGCGCGTCCTATGTAGGTCCAAGGTAGCAAGTCTCGAACACTACAAGGCAAACATACTAGGCCTGTTTCTTAGTCCATCGACCTAGGGGCACTTAGGAGCCCATCCCTAACGAGGCCCGTTTCTTAGCCGATCGACCCCGGGGCGCTTATGGAGCCCACCCTTGGTACAAGCCATAAAAAGTAAAGTAGCATGTCATACATATCATAATTCTTATCATATCATGAATATTATATTTCCTTTCATATCATGAAGAGTGCTCTTAGTCCCAACTAATAGGGAAGCAACTCTTAGGCATAACATAAAGCATGCATAATTGGGCACACAACACATCATGAAATTGGGCACACAGCACATCATGAAATTGGGCACATAGCACATCATAAACGCATGCATAATTGGGCACACAACACATCATGAATTTGGGCACATAACACATCATAAGGGTCATCATCATGCATAGGTCATAAGCATACATAAATGAGCATAGAAGCATAGCATATTCTTATCATATCATGAAGCATTGCATGTGAGACACATAGAATTTCATAATTGCGTCTCTAACCCAAATATCATGAAGTGGCCGAAACATGTAGTTGTTGACTAGGTTAACAAGCACCATAAAAACATATGAACCCTAAATCATTATCATATCATATATCATAAGGAACATCATGAGCATGTTTAACATGGGTTCTAAGTTAAGCCTTTATTCTTGTCATGGCAGAAACCTAGCAAGTATGTTTCTAGGTTACAAGTAGCATGAAAGCATGGGGACCCTAAATAAATATCATAACATATATCATAAGGTACATCTTGAGCATGTTTAGTTTGGGTTTCAAGCTTCCTAAGTCTTTAAACATGTCATGGACGAAACTTATCAAGCATCACATTTGGTTACAATCAACATACAAGCATGTGAACCCTAAACTAATATCATATCATATACCATAAGGAACATCATGAGCATGGTTAGTTTAGGTTCTAGGTTTCCTAAGCTTGTAAACTTGTCATGGCCGAAACCCTAGTAAGCACAATTCTAGGTTACAAGTAGCATGAAAGCGTGTGAACCCTAAACCAATATCATAACATTTATCACAAGGAACATCTTGAGCAAGTTTAGTTTGGGTTCTAAGCTTCCTAAGTCTTTAAACCTAATGTGGCCGAAACTTGTTAAGTATGCAACTAGGTTTTCAAGTGGCATAAAACCATGGGAACCCTAAACCAATTTCATATCAATTATCACAAGGAACATCATGAGCATAGTTAGGTTAGGTTCTAAGTTTCCTAGGCCCTTAAACTTATTATGGCCGAAACTTGTAAAACTTGGAACTAGGTTTCAAGTGTCATAAAAGCATGGGAACCCTAAACCAATTTCATAGCAATTATTACAAGGAACATCATGAGCATAGTTAGGTTAGGTTCTAAGTTTCCTAGGCCCTTAAACTTGTTATGGCCGAAACTTGTAAAGCTTGGAACTAGGTTTCAAGTGTCATAAAAGAATGGGAACCCTAAATCAATTTCATAGCAATTATTACAAGGAACTTCATGAGCATAATTAGGTTAGGTTCTAAGTTTCCTTGGCCCTTATACTTGTTATGGCCGAAACCTCATGAGCATGAAATACAGTTTCAAATCAACATACAAGCATGAGAAATATCATGTTAACTTCATATCTTGTCATAAGGAAAATCATGGCTTGCTTGGTTTAGGTTTTAAGTTCTTCTAGGTCCTTAATTTTGTCTTGGCCGAGAATTTTAAGGAGAGAAATCTTAATTCTAAGCAACATACAAGTATGAGAATACTAAACAAATCTCTTATAAAAAAAAGTACATATCATAAAAATCATGGTGAGCATATTTAGGACTTAATTTTTCCTAAGGGTCTTATTCTTGTTGGCCGAATTTACCATGGATCACACCTTAAGTTTTTAGAAATTTATTTTCATAAAGGAAAGCACCTATGAACTACTTGTACCACAGGTGAGGGGATACTTACATCCTTTCGCTTGTGGTTTTTCTTAAGGAAAAGGTACCCTAGGTGCAAAGGAAGGAGAGAGCTTCTTCTTCTTGCACCTCCTTTTGTTTCTCTTGCTTGGAAGGGGTAGATCTTGAAGGCTTCTTCTTGTAAATTAGTTTTCTTGGAGAGGAAACTTAGCCTAGCTTTTGGAATAAGGAGAGGGAGGGGCTCTTGGTTTCGGTGGAGAATGAAGAAGGAGAAGGAAGGAGGAAGAAGAAGAATTAAATCCCTTTTTTTTCTTCTCCCAATCTTATTTATTCCTATGTAAATGAAGCATGTCTTGATTCATTCCCTCAACTCCTCTTTTCCCTCATTCCTTTAATCCCACGGAAATAGAGAGAGGGAGGGAAGTAGGCAATTTATCTTTTGCTTGCTTCTTCTCTTAACCAAGAGGAAGGGAAGGTAAGCAACTTGGTTTTCTCTTGCTCTTTTACTTAACCATCTTCTCTCCTTTAACTACCATTTATATTCTCTTTTATTCACTTATCATTCATTACTCTAGTGGTTATAATCCACTAATTTAACTCTATTACTTGTGGGAGGTTCAAGGTTCAATCCTTGACCTCACCTCTTCTTATTCTATTTTGGTTTCTATTTTTCCTTTTCTCTTATTCTTTTTATTTTTATGCTCTAAGAAAATAACACCCATATACTTATCTTATAATTTCGTGGGTGTTACAGTACCCCATACCTCATAGAAAGTTCGTCCTCGAACTTAGAATAGCGACGGATACTTCCGTTTCATATCATCTTCCCGTTCCCACGTGGCTTCTTCGTACCGTTGATTTTGCCACAGGACCTTTACTAAGGGTACTTCCTTGTTCCTTAGTCTTTTGACGTCTTGATCCAATATCTGAATTGGTTGGCTCTCGTAGGTTAGGTCCTCTTGCACTTGTACTGCCCGTGGTTCGATCACTTGGTCCGTGCTCGGAATGCATTTCTTTAGCATCGAAACGTGGAACACGTTGTGAATGGCTGACATCTCTTGAGGCAGCTCTATTTCGTAAGCTACTTTGCCGATTCTTTTCAGAACTCGGTATGGTCCCACATAACGCGGGCTTAGCTTTCCCTTCTTACCGAACCTCATTACTCCTTTCATAGGAGCTACTTTGAGAAATACTGAGTCTCCGACACTGAACTCCAATGGCCTTCGTCGCTTGTCCGTATAATTCTTCTGTCAACTCTGAGCGATTTCTATTCGTTGGCGGATGTTCTGTATAGCACGGGTGGTGTTATCGATGAACTCGGTTTGAAATCCCATCTCTTTCTTTTCACCGCCTTCGTACCAATATATAGGGGATCTACATTTCCTCCCGTACAGAGCTTCGTATGGCGCCATCCCAATAGTAGCCTGGTAGCTATTGTTGTAGGCGAATTCTGCTAGGCATAAATATCGGCTCCAGCTCCCTTTGAAGTCTAATGCGCATGCCTGTAACATATCTTCAAATACTTGGTTAACCCTTTCTGTTTGTCCGTCGGTCTGAGGGTGGAAGGCAGTACTAAATAATAGCTTCGTACCAAGAGCCTTCTGGACACATTCCCAAAAATGTGAAATAAAACGACCATCTCTGTCTGAAATGATGGTCTTAGGAATTCCATGTAGTCTAATGATTTCCTTGACATATAATTGAGCCAGTTGCTCAATCGAATAAGTCATCTTGATTGCTAGAAAATGGGCGGATTTGGTTAATCTATCCACGAATACCCATATGGCGTCATAGCCGTTTGTTGTCTTGGGTAATCCTGATATAAAGTCCATAGAGATATATTCCCATTTCCATTCTGGAATTTGGACAGGCTGCAGTAATCCACCAGGCCTCTAGTGTTCTGCTTTAACCCTCTGACAGGTCAGGCAGGTACTGACATACTAAGCTACATCTCTTTTCATACCGGACCACCAGAATTTCTTTTTCAAATCCTGGTACATTTTGGTGGATACTGGATGCATTGCATAGGGCGTTGAATGAGCTTCCTCTAGTATCCTTCTTCGCAATTCTAGATTCCCGTGTAACGCCCGCCCTCCCTGCTACTCAAAGGGATGGGGCTACTTACTTACTTAACCATTCCAGGATACATACATATTCAAAAATTCTTGCTTATAACTTAAAGCAGCGGAAATGTCAGAGTTATACTGGAATGTAACATAAATACAATGGTTCATGTCAAACATAACAAAGCATTATAGCAGGTCTTATTCGTCCCAGCCGAGCCACTGCCACACACACCTCCTTGCCTCTCCTGCAGCTCCCCTAGGTCATCCATCCCTTGCCTTTATCTGTGGTACAAGGAAGTAAGCTATCAGCACACGGGCTCAGTAAGATTCTTTCCTACTCACAAAAAATCCGTATCTCAAGCATAATCATACAAGCATATCATCAATGAACAAATAACATAATCATCACTATGTGAGCATGGTTTCTTATCATAACATATTATTATGAATCATGTTTCTAACATATCATAAACAAAGTAATCATATGAGGTAAACCATGAGAAGCATAACATATCATGAACATGGAAAGAAACATATCATATAAGGAGGGGTGCATTATGCAAAATGCCTTTTTAAAACATATGCCATGTTGAGTGCAAAATGTCTTTATACATATCTTCTAATACTTGAACATAATATCATCATCATGAGGGCCCGGCATGTACCACATACATACATAAATGCGCGCAATCCCTAGGACAGGATAGCTAGCCCCGAACCTACTAGGGATCTAGACCCGTTCATAGTCCGTCGGTCTAGGGGCGTACTAAGGAGCCCATCCCTTTTTACTAGACCCGTTCATAGTCTGTCGGTCTAGGGGCGCTTATGGAGCCCACCCTTGGTACAAACCATCCAAAGTAAAGTACATGTCATGCATATCATATCATCATAATTGCCATATCATATCATCATAAGGTCATGCTCTTGTCTTAACATGAAGAGTGCTCTTAATCCCAATTTAAGGGAAGCAACTCTTTGTCATTTTCTTATCATATCATAAGGCATGCATTCTTGGCACATGGCCATCATATAAAACCCTTATCATGCTTGGTTCATAAGATTACATATATGAGCATGCAACATGTTGAAATCATACATGCTTGAGTACATAATCATCATAAGGATCATATCATGCATAATTCATAACATACATAATCAACATGTTACTGATTTTATCATAAAGCATGCACACTTAACATAAAACACATCATAAACAAATTCATGGCTTGCTAAGTTTAAGTTAAAAACTTTCATGAATTCTAAGTTATAGTCATGGCCGAAAGTTCATCACAAAAGAATACTCCAAAGACACATACAACATGAATACTTAGCAAATCTTATAACATATCATAAGGAGTCTATAAACATAATAAACTAGGTTTTGAGTTTCATGAACCCTAACATCTTATCATAGCCGAAACATCATAACAAGAAGTAAACTTCTAAGCAACACATGAACATAAATACTTAGCCAAATTGTTAACATATCATAAGGAAGTCTATAAGCATGCTAGATTAGGTTTTGAGCTTTGTGAAACCCTAAATTATTATCATGGCCGAAACATCATAAGCCAAGGATGTACACTTCTAAACCACATGTCGCATGAACACCTAGTTAATTCCATCATATATCATAAAGAAGTCCATAAGTACACTAAATTAGGTTTTGGAGCTTCATGAACCCTAAGGATTCATCATGGCTGAAACTCCATCATGTAGAAAATGAACTCCTAAGCAACATATAAGTACAAGTTTCTATCCCATTTTATAACATATCATCAAGAAACCTATGAGCATACTAACTTAGGTTTTTGGGCTTCATGAACCCTAAAATTATCATAGCCAAAACATCATGCACAAGAAGTGGATTTCTAATAAATCTCTTAACATGAATACTTAGCCAATTTGATAACATATCACAAGGAAACTTATAAATATGCTAAATTAGGTTTAGAGCTTTATGAAACCCTAAATCACTATCTTGGCCGAAACTTTACAACTAGGAAATAAACTTATGAACAACATATAGACATAAATCTTTTTAGTTAATTTCATAACATATCACATGGGGGTCTATGATCATACTAAATTAGGTTTTGAGTTTCATAACCCTTAATGTTTCCATCATGGCCGAAACTTCCTCAAGCAAAAACATAGTTTCTAAACAACATATGAACATGAATCTCTAACAAATTTCAAAACATATCATAACTAAATCTATGAACAAGTTAGATTAGGTTTTAAGCCTCATGAACCCTATATTTCTATTATGGCAAACCCTTCTTCAAGCAAGAACAAAATCTCTAGATAACATATGAACATGAATCTCTAGCAACTTTCATAACACATCATAAATAAATCTAATAGCAAGTTAGATTAGGTTTTAAGCCTCATGAACCCTATATTTCTATCATGGCCGAACCTTTCTTCAAGCAAGAATAAAATCTCTAGATAACATATGAACATGAATCTCTAGCAACTTTCTTAGTACATCATAAATAAATCTAGGAGAAAGTTAGATTAGGTTTTAAGCCTCATGAACCCTATATTTTTGATCATGGCCGAAACTTATAAAAAGGAGAGAAAGTTAATAAACATCTCAATAAAAAGATTAAGCTTAACATCACACACATAATTTCCTTTCTAACTAAAATCATATCATAACCTATCAAGTTCATAAGCATGGTTTCTTCTCTTCTTTTATTTCAAATTCTAAGAGTTTGAGTCTTTCGAGAAAACTGTAAGCAACTTGTACCACAGGTGAGGGAATACTTACATCCTTATTCGCTTAAGGAAAGAGGGATCTTGCTTGTGGAGTCTTCCTAGAGAGGGGTCTTCCTTGTTTTTGGGTTTCGGCAAGGAGAGGTAGCGGAGGCTCCTTGGTCACGGTGAGGAAGAGAAGGGAGGAGGAAGAGAAGAAAAAATGAAGTTTCTTCTTAATTTCCCCTTTTATTCATCATGAGAGGAGGAAGGGAAAATGTATTTTTCCTTCTCCTTTCTTTTACTTCTCCTTAATGAAAAGAGGAAGTAAAAATCCTCTTTTCTTTTGAGTGGGAGAGGCAACTCTAACTTCTCCTTCTTAATGAAACAAAAAATCTCTTTTCTAACCCTTAACTATATTGTCACTTCCTTCTTTAACAATAATTTCTCTTGGTCTATTGGTTAACACATGTATATATCTAGTAGGAGATCCAATGTTCAAGCCTTGGTCATCTCTCTTTTTGGTTCTATTTATATTTTTATTATTTTTTTGTAAATTCCACATAAGGCCTATTTTTATTCATGATAAAAATATCTAAAATCTTGCTAAGTACTCCATGGGTGTTACAGTCCCCCATACCTCATAAAAGTTCATCCTCGAACTTAAAATAATTCCGGATGCTTTGGTGGCCTATGACTTTCGGCTGAGTGCATCCGCCACTTTGTTCGCTTTTCCCGGATGATAAAATATCTCGCAGTCATAGTCCTTGACTAGCTCCAGCCATCTTCTTTGTCTCATGTTAAGGTCCTTCTGTGTGAAGAAATATTTCAGACTTTGATGATTTGTATAGATCTAACACTGCGCCCCATATAGATAGTGTCTCCATATCTTAAGAGCAAAGACCACGGCTGCTAGTTCCAAATCGTGTGTAGGATAATTTTTCTCGTGTTCCTTGAGTTGCCTGGATGCATAGGCAATGACCTTGCCATTTTGCATGAGTATCGCTCCGAGCCCTGATTTAGATGCATCACTGTACATATCAAATCTTTCGTTGCTTTCCGGAAGAGTAAGAATTGGAGCACTGGTCAGTCTCCTTTTCAGTTCTGTGAAACTCTTCTCGCAGTCATCTGTCCATTCGTACTTTCTATTTTTCCTAGTGAGGGTTTTCATTGGTGCTGCGATTCTGGAGAAACCCTCTACGAACTTCCGGTAATATTCTGCTAGTCCGAGGAAACTCCTGATTTCGCTGGCATTCCTGGGCCTATTCCAGTTACTGACAGCTTCGATCTTGGTAGGGTCTACCATTACTCCATCCTTAGAGATAACATGACCCAGAAATGATACTTGGTCGAGCCAAAATTCGCATTTGGAGAATTTCGCATACAATTGCTTTTCCCGGAGAATTTGTAATACTAATTCCAGGTGTTTGGCATGCTCCTCCTGGGTTCTTGAATAAATGAGAATATCATCGATAAAAATGACCTCGAATTTGTCGAGATATATTGAGAATATCCGGTTCATCAGGTCCATGAATAGAGCAGGAGCATTTGTCACGCCGAAGGGCATTACTATGAACTCATAATGTCTGTATCTTGTTCGGAAGGCCGTTTTCGGTATATCATCTTGTTTCACCTTCACTTGATGATAGCAGGATCTCAAGTCAATCTTGGAGAAAACAGTGGCCCCCTTCAACTGGTCGAACAAATTGTCAATCCGTGGTAAGGGATATCTGTTCTTGATTGTAACTTTATTCAGTGCTCGATAATCTATGCACATTCGCATAGACCCATCCTTCTTTTTAACAAACAGTACTGGAGCCCCCCATGGTGAGTGACTAGGGCAGATAATTCCCTTGTCGAGCAACTCCCGTAACTATTTTTGAAGTTCCTCCAATTCGGCCGGCGCCATACGGTAAGGTGCTTTAGAGATCGGCCTTGTACTAGGAACTAATTCGATCCCGAACTCGATTTCCCGGTCAGGTGCTAACCCTGGTAGTTCATCCGGAAATACCTCTGGGTAATTGCATACGACTTTGACATCTTCTGGCTTTAGTTCCCTTTCTTGATTTGTATCAATTACACGCGCTAGAAACCCAGTGCATCCACTGTCTAACATCTTCTGTGCCTTTAAAGCTGATAAGAACATTTTAACTTCCTTCTTGTTTTCTCCAATGAATTCGAAGGTTGGTTCTGCTTCAGGCCGGAAAATTACTCTTCTTTTTCCGCACTCTATTGAAGCTCCGTATTTACTCAGGAAATCCATGCCCAGTATAACATCATAATCCTGCATATTCAGCACTATCAGATTACAGTAGAGTTCTCTGTCTGCAATTCTGATGGGTGTGGCTCGCAGTACATGGGTGGATGGCATCACGTCTCCCGAAGGTAATGTCGTTAAAAATTTACAATCCAAGGGTTGGGGTGGCATGCCTATCTTCCCCGTGAAAGGTGTAGAAATAAACCAGTGTGTTGCCCCGGTGTCAAATAGTACAGTAGCATACTGATTAAAGACAATTATATGACCTGTGACGACCGTGGAAGCATTGGCCGCATCCTCCTTGGTGATGGAGAAAATTCTGGCATTCGTCGCTACTGGCGGAGCTTTAAGTCTCCCTTGACTTATCTGCGGGCCTTCTATTGCAGCTTGCATCATGTGTAGCTGTGGAAGCACACCTTTGTTCTGAACCTGCGGAGGGATAAATGTCTGGATCTGAGTAGGGCAGTTCCGAGCCATGTGTCCTTCCATTCCACAGTTGTAGCATCTGTTTGTACCTATACGGCATACCCCTGGGTGCTTCTTTCCGCAAGTAGTACACTGGGGGAACATAAGTTGCTTGCTGGCTGGACCACTCTTGGAATCACCCCATTGCTTCCCCTTGGCACTGGGATTTCCTTTCCAGCTGGTGCGGTTACATTGTGATTTCTGTCCCCCTGACTGAGTTTGATTCTTGCCCTCATTCATTGCATTCTGATAGTGTTCCGTGATCAGGGCGCTGCTGATTAATTCTTCGGCGGTCTGCGGTCTATTAACTCTGCCGGCTACGTTCAAGGCTATCTCAGGTCTGAGCATCTTCAGCATAAGTCTGACTCTTTCTCTCTCTGTACTGACCAACTCTGGGCACAGGCGTGCTAAGCGGTTGAATTTTTTAACGGCTTCATTGACGGATAGATCACCTTGCCGGAACTCGGTGAATTCATCTTAGTGTTTATTTGTGACTCGCATATGGAAAAATTCTTCAAAAAATTCTGTTTCGAAGTCTGTCCACATCATCTGATTTACTTGTCTTTTCACCTTTACTCTATCCCACCACATTCTGGCATCTCCAGTAAGGCAGAACGATGCACATTTAACCTTCTCGTGTTCAGGCCAATCCAGTAACTCTACTATGCTTTCCACCGTCTTGAACCAGGCCTGTGCGTCCCATGGTTCACAGTTTCCGGAGAAAGTTTCTGGCTTCAGTCTCTGCCATTGTATCAGATATGCCTCCTGACGAACCACTGGAGCTGGGCCTACCGGTGGTGCAGGTGCTAGCAGTACTGGAACAGCTATAGGTATTACTGGTACTACATTCTGGTGTCCTGGTGGAGTAACAGGATTTCCTTGTTGATTTAGCAGAGCAGTGATCATTTGCTGCTGTTCCGTAACTTGACGCTGGAGCTCGGTAACTACATGCATCAAATCAGGTGGAGGTGCTGTTTCCTCTGCTCTGGTATTACGTCTTCTAGCCATCCTTATCTTCATTAATGACAACATAGCTAGCATAAGTTATTATCATTCCTAACCGGACTAACGAAAGGTCAATGCCATTTCTAATTAGTTATAAGTTTGTTGTGTTATTTCATCCCTAACCTACCATCACGTAACCTAAACTAAAATTGTGACTTAAAAGAATAAAGTAATCATGCATACTATTAGAGTACCATAAATAAAAATAATTAAATAAACTGAGCATAACATTATGAATAAAATAAATAAATAGCTGAGCATAAGCATAAAAGAAATAACTAATAAACTGAGCATGAGTATCATAAAATAAGTAAATAAACTGAGCATAAGCATCATAAGAAATAAACATATAAACTGAGCATAGACATAAAAGAAATAATTAGACTGAGCATAAGCATCGTAACAAAATCTTACTAAGCATAAAAATAATTTCTTACTTGGAGCTGCAGATAGAGACTCGGTGTGTGTGCAGTGGGAGGCTAACTTGGCTCTGATACCAAACTGTAACGCCCGCCATCCCTGCTACTCAAAGGGACGGGGCTACTTACTTACTTAACCATTCCAGGATACATACATATTCAAAAATTCTTTCTTATAACTTAAAGCAGCGGAAATGTCATAGAGTTATACTGGAATGTAACATAAATACAATGGTTCATGTCAAACATAACTAAGCATTATAGCAGGTCTTATTCGTCCCAGCCGAGCCACTGCCACACACACCTCCTTGCCTCTCCTGTAGCTCCCCTAGGTCATCCATCCCTTACCTTTATCTGTGGTACAAGGAAGTAAGCTATGAGCACACAGGCTCAGTAAGATTTTTTCCTACTCACAAAAAATTCATATCTCAAGCATAATCATACAAGCATATCATCAATGAACAAATAACATAATCATCACTATGTGAGCATGGTTTCTTCTTATCATAACATATTATTATGAATCATGTTTCTAACATATCATAAACAAAGTAATCATATGAGGTAAACCATGAGAAGCATAACATATCATGAACATGGAAAGAAACATATCATATAAGGAGGGGTGCATTATGCAAAATGCCTTTTTAAAACATATGCCATGTTGAGTGCAAAATGTCTTTATACATATCTTTTAATACTTGAATATAATATCATCATCATGAGGGCCTGGCTTGTACCACATACATACATAAATGCGCGCAATCCCTAGGACAGGGTAGCTAGCCCCGAACCTACTAGGGATCTAGACCCGTTCATAGTCCGTCGGTCTAGGGGCGTACTAAGGAGCCCATCCCTTTTTACTAGACCCGTTCATAGTCCGTCGGTCTAGGGGCGCTTATGGAGCCCACCCTTGGTACAAGCCATCCAAAGTAAAGTACATGTCATGCATATCATATCATCATAATTGCCATATCATATCATCATAAGGTCATGCTCTTGTCTTAACATGAAGAGTGCTCTTAATCCCAACTTAAGGGAAGCAACTCTTTGTCATTTTCTTATCATATCATAAGGCATGCATTTTTGGCACATGGCCATCATATAAAACCCTTATCATGCTTGGTTCATAAGCTTACATATATGAGCATGCAACATGTTGAAATCATACATGCTTGAGTACATAATCATCATAAGGATCATATCATGCATAATTCATAACATACATAATCAACATGTTACTGATCTTATCATAAAGCATGCACACGTAACATAAAACATATCATAAACAAATTCATGGCTTGCTAAGTTTATGTTAAAAACTTTCTTGATTTCTAAGTTATAGTCATGGCCGAAAGTTCATCACAAAAGAATACTCCAAAGCCACATACAACATGAATACTTAGCAAATCTTATAACATATCATAAGGAGTCTATGAACATACTAAATTAGGTTTTGAGTTTCATGAACCCTAACATCTTATCATAGCCGAAACATCATAACAAGAAGTAAACTTCTAAGCAACACATGAACATAAATACTTAGCCAAATTGTTAACATATCATAAGGAAGTCTATAAGCATGCTAGATTAGGTTTTGAGCATTGTGAAACCCTAAATTATTATCATGGCCGAAACCTCATAAGCCAAGGATGTACACTTCTAAACCACATGTAGCATGAACACCTAGCTAATTCCATCATATATCATAAAGAAGTCCATAAGTACACTAAATTAGGTTTTGGAGCTTCATGAACCCTATGGATTCATCATGGCCGAAACTCCATCATGTAGAAAATGAACTCCTAAGCAACATATAAGTACAAGTTTCTATCCCATTTTATAACATATCATCAAGAAACCTATGAGCATACTAACTTAGGTTTTTGGGCTTCATGAACCCTAAAATTATCATAGCCAAAACATCATGCACAAGAAGTGGATTTCTAATAAATCTCTTAACATGAATACTTAGCCAATTTGATAACATATCACAAGGAAACTTATAAATATGCTAAATTAGGTTTAGAGCTTTATGAAACCCTAAATCACTATCTTGGCCGAAAATTTACAAATAGGAAATAAACTTATGAAAAACATGTAGACATAAATCTTTTTAGTTAATTTCATAACATATCACATGGGGGTCTATGATCATACTAAATTAGGTTTTGAGTTTCATAACCCTTAATGTTTCCATCATGGCCGAAACTTCCTCAAGCAAAAACATAGTTTCTAAACAACATATGAACATGAATCTCTAACAAATTTCATAACATATCATAAATAAATCTATGAACAAGTTAGATTAGGTTTTAAGTCTCATGAACCCTATATTTCTATTATGGCCGAACCCTTCTTCAAGCAAGAACAAAATCTTTAGATAACATATGAACATGAATCTCTAGCAACTTTCATAACACATCATAAATAAATCTAAGAGCAAGTTAGATTAGGTTTTAAGCCTCATGAACCCTATATTTCTATCATGGCCGAACCTTTCTTCAAGCAAGAATAAAATCTCTAGATAACATATGAACATGAATCTCTAGCAACTTTCTCAGTACATCATAAATAAATCTAGGAGCAAGTTAGATTAGGTTTTAAGCCTCATGAACCCTATATTTTTTATCATGGCCGTAACTTATAAAAAGGAGAGAAAGTTAATAAACATCTCAATAAAAAGATTAAGCTTAACATCACACACATAATTTCCTTTTTAACAAAAATCATATCATAACCTATCAAGTTCATAAGCATGGTTTCTTCTCTTCTTTTATTTCAAATTCTAAGAGTTCGAGTCTTTCGAGAAAACCGTAAGCAACTTGTTCCACAGGTGAGGGAATACTTACATCCTTATTCGCTTAATGAAAGAGGGATCTTGCTTGTGGAGCCTTCCTAGAGAGGGGTCTTCCTTGTTTTTGGGTTTCGGCAAGGAGAGGTAGGGGAGGCTCCTTGGTCACGGTGAGGAAGAGAAGGGAGGAGGAAGAGAAGAAAAAATGAAGTTTCTTCTTAATTTCCCCTTTTATTCATCATGAGAGGAGGAAGGGAAAATGTATTTTTCCTTCTCCTTTCTTTTACTTCTGCTTAATGAAAAGAGGAAGTAAAAATCCTCTTTTCTTTTGAGAGGGAGAGGCAACTCTAACTTCTCCTTCTCAATGAAACAAAAAAATTCTCTTTTCTTACCCTTAACTATATTGTCACTTCCTTCTTTAACAATAATTTCTCTTGGTCTATTGGTTAACACATGTATATATCTAGTAGGAGATCCAAGCTTCAAGCCTTGGTCATCGCTCTTTTTGGTTCTATTTCTATTTTTATTATTTTTTTGTAAATTCCACATAAGGCCTATTTTTATTCATGATAAAAATATCTAAAATCTTGCTAAGTACTCCATGGGTGTTACATCCCGGGAATACATAATCGATCCCTGAGGTATAATATCCCATTGTCCGCGATCCGGAATCCGTCATTCTTCCCTTCTAGGATTTCTTGTTTAATCCTTTGGCGGCTTTGGTCACTGGTTTGTTTCTCCAATAGTTTGTCAAATGATGTGGTTGTTATGGTCATGGTCTAGAGTTGCCCGGACATATTTTCGATCCAATGACACGGAATGTCTCTCGGCTTCCCGAAAAATTCAAACACTGGTTCTCCTTCTGTATCAGATAAAATTTTAGCATATTGACTGAAAGTAGGTAACTGACCTGTGACGATAGTAGAGGCACTGGCCAAATCTTCTTTGGTAAGCGAGAAAACCCTGGCGTTCGTTGTAGTTGGCGGGGCTTCCAATCTCCCTTGGCTAATCGGTGTCCCTTCAATAGCAGCTTGCATCTGATGTAATTGTGAGGGGGCACTCTTGTTCTGGTTATTCTGCTCGGGTGGTGCCTGAAACCGGTTAGTGCAGTCTCTGGCCAGATGTCCTTCCCTTCCGCAATTATAGCACTTTCTTGTACCCTTGTGGCATACTCCAGAATGCAGCTTTCCGCAAATAGTGCACTGAGGGTATTTCAGTTACTTATTCACTGAGCCACCTTTAGCATTGTCCCATTGTTTCCTTTTTCCGGTAGAGGTCCCTTTCCAACTTGTTTTGGTACCTGAGGGTCTCTGTCCTTCTATTCGGGCATGTTTCTTATTCTCGTTCATCGCTTTCTGATAATGTTTTGTGATTAGGGCACTGCTGACCAATTCCTCTGTAGTATGCGGTCTATTAATTCCGCCGGTCACGTTCAGCGCTATCTCAGGTCGAAACATCTTCAGCATCAGTCTGACCCTTTCTCTTTCTGTGCGAACCAACTCTGGACATAGGCGTGCCAGACGGTTGAAGCACTTTACTGCTTCATTCACTGATAGGTCACCTTGCTGAAACTCGATGAACTCGTCGTAATGTCGGTTCGTCACTTGCATATGGAAGAACTCTTCGAAGAACTCTGTCTCGAAGTCCGTCCAGTTCATCAGATTAATCTATCTCTTTGCCTTCACTCTTTCCCACCACATTCTTGCGTCTCCGGAAAAGCAGAATGATACACATTTGATCTTTTCCGATATGGGCCAGTCCAGTAATTCCACTATGCTTTCCATTGCCTTGAACCAGGCCTGAGCGTCCCATGGCTCGCAAGTACCTGAGAAGTTTTCCGGCTTCAACCTTAGCCACTGTATCAAGTAGGTCTCCTGTCGGACCACTGGAACAGGGGCTATAGGTGGTACTGGTGCAACTACTGGGATGATAGGCACTGCATTCTGATTTACTGGCGGGATGGCAGGATTTTCTTGCTGGCCCATCAAAGTCGTGATCAGCTATTGTTGCTTCATGATCTGACGCTGGAGGTTAGTAACTACCTGAGTCAGATCTGGTGGAGTTGCTGTCGCGTCTGCTCGGGTAGTACGTCTCCTAGCCATGGTTATCTTCATTAAATGACCATAAATCATCGTTATTTCTATCCAGGCTAACATAAGATCATTATCATTCTTATTCTACCATCATGCATACCTAAACTAGAACTGTGACTTATCATCATCAAAGAATAAGTAAACATGCATAATATTAAAGCATCATAGAAGAATTAAATTAAGCATATAGATTTTTACTTGGAGCAGCAGGATGGAGGCTTGATATGTGTGTAGTGAAAAGGCTAAACCTGGCTCTGATACCAAACTGTAATGCTCCTCCCCTTCCTGCTCATTCTTCTTATCTTATCTTACTTATTTGCTTGTTAATAATCTTCTCTACTTAAAACAGCGGAAGTCTTGTTTATAGTATATTTTTTTTCTTTTTTAAAACTTTTCTTTTACTTTTCAAATCATCATCACTAACTACCTATCGCATAAAGTCACATAGCATGCTTAACATAAATTTAAGCCATAATACTAATAAGAATGATGAAATGTCATAGAGTCATGAAAGAACGACATAAGCATAATTCTTATTAGATAAAAGCAGGTATTTTTCTTTTAGCCGAGCCACTACTACACACATCCATCTTGCCCCTCCTGTTGCTCCCTTAGTACATCCATTCCTTACCTTTATCTGTGGTACAAGGAAAGTAAGCTATGAGCACACAAGGCTCAGTAAGATCCTTCCTACTCACAAAAATCGTAAAGCATAACATAAAGACATAAAGCATAGCATATTCATAGACATAAAGCATAAAGATAACTCATCATATCATGTATAGAAGCATCATAGCGTAACATAATCGTAAGGTATCATGGCATATCATAAAGTGCATCCTAGCATAACATAACATAATCATAAGTATCATGCCATATCATAACAAAATCATAAAGTGCATCCTAGCATAACATAACATAATCATAAGTATCATGGCATATCATAACATAATCATAAAGTGCATCCTGGCATATCATAACATTGTCATAAGTATTATGCGAGATGACTTTCAAAAACATGTATCATGAAAAATATATGCAACATGTCTTTTGAAAACTTATTACATACATACTTAAACATAATCTCAACATGATTAGGGCCCCGGCTTGTACCACATACATAAATGCGCGCGTCCTATGTAGGTTCAAGGTAGCAAGTCTCGAACCCTACAAGGCATACATACTAGGCCCGTTTCTTAGTCCATCGACCTAGGGGCACTTAGGAGCCCATCCCTAACGAGGCCCGTTTCTTAGCCGATCGACCCCGGGGCGCTTAAGGAGCCCACCCTTGGCACAAGCTATAAATAGTAAAGTAGCATGTCATACATATCATAATTCTTATCATATCATGCATATTATATTTCCTTTCATATCATGAAGAGTGCTCTTAGTCCCAACTAATAGGGAAGCAACTCTTAGGCATAACATAAAGCATGCATAATTGGGCACACAACACATCATGAATTTGGGCACACAGCACATCATGATCGCCTGCATAATTGGGCACACAGCACATCATTAAATTGGGCACATAGCACATCATAAACGCATGCATAATTGGGCACACAGCACATCATGAATTTGGGCACATAACACATCATAAGGGTCATCATCATGCATAGGTCATAAGCATACATAAATGAGCATAGAAGCATAGCATATTCTTATCATATCATGAAGCATTGCATGTGAGACACATAGAATTTCATAATTGGGTCTCTAACCCAAATATCATGAAGTGGCCGAAACATGTAGTTGTTGACTAGGTTAACAAGCACCATAAAAACATATGAACCCTAAATCATTATCATATCATATATCATAAGGAACATCATGAGCATGTTTAACATGGGTTCTAAGTTAAGCCTTTATTCTTGTCATGGCAGAAACCTAGCAAGCATGTTTCTAGGTTACAAGTAGCATGAAAGCATGGGGACCCTAAATAAATATCATAACATATATCATAAGGAACATATTGAGCATGTTTAGTTTAGGTTCCAAGCTTCCTAAGTCTTTAAACATGTCATGGCCGAAACTTATCAAGCATCACATTTGGTTACAATCAACATACAAGCATGTGAACCCTAAACTAATATCATATCATATACCATAAGGAACATCATGAGCATGGTTAGTTTAGGTTCTAGGTTTCCTAAGCTTGTAAACTTGTCATGGCCGAAACCCTAGTAAGCACAATTCTAGGTTACAAGTAGCATGAAAGCGTGTGAACCCTAAACTAATATCATAACATTTATCACAAGGAACATCTTGAGCAAGTTTAGTTTGGGTTCTAAGCTTCCTAAGTCTTTAAACCTAATGTGGCCGAAACTTGTTAAGTATGCAACTAGGTTTTCAAGTGGCATAAAACCATGGGAACACTAAACCAATTTCATAGAAATTATCACAAGGAACATCATGAGCATAGTTAGGTTAGGTTCTAAGTTTCCTAGGCCCTTAAACTTGTTATGGACGAAACTTGTAAAGCTTGAAACTAGGTTTCAAGTGTCATAAAAGCATGGGAACTCTAAACCAATTTCATAGCAATTATTACAAGGAACATCATGAGCATAGTTAGGTTAGGTTCTAAGTTTCCTAGGCCCTTAAACTTGTTATGGCCGAAACTTGTAAAACTTGGAACTAGGTTTCAAGTGTCATAAAAGCATGGGAACCCTAAATCAATTTCATAGCAATTATTACAAGGAACATCATGAGCATAATTAGGTTAGGTTCTAAGTTTCCTTGGCCCTTATACTTGTTATGGCCGAAACCTCATGAGCATGAAATACAGTTTCAAATCAACATACAAGCATGAGAAATATCATGTTAACTTCATATCTTGTCATAAGGAAAATCATGGCATGCTTGGTTTAGGTTTTAAGTTCTCCTAGGTCCTTAATTTTGTCTTGGCCGAGAGTTTTAAGGAGAGAAATCTTAATTCTAAGCAACATACAAGTATGAGAATACTAAACAAATCTCTTATAAAAAAAAGTACATATCATAAAAATCATGGTGAGCATATTTAGGACTTAATTTTTCCTAAGGGTCTTATTCTTGTTGGCCGAATTTACCATGGATCGCACCTTAAGTTTTTAGAAATCTATTTTCATAAAGGAAAGCACCTATGAACTACTTGTACCACAGGTGAGGGGATACTTACATCCTTTCGCTTGTGATTTTTCTTAAGGAAAAGGTACCCTAGGTGCAAAGGAAGGAGAGAGCTTCTTCTTCTTACACCTCCTTTTGTTTCCCTTGCTTGGAAGGGGTAGATCTTGAAGGCTTCTTCTTGTAAATTAGTTTTCTTGGAGAGGAAACTTAGCCTAGCTTTTGGAATAAGGAGAGGGAGGGGCTCTTGGTTTCGGTGGAGAATGAAGAAGGAGAAGGAAGAAGGAAGAAGAAGAATTAAATCCCTTGTTTTTCTTCTCCCAAACCTATTTATTCCTATATAAATGAAGCATGTCAAATGTTGGTGCAGATTTTTGGTGGAACTTGTAGTGCAGATTTTTGATGGAACTTATAGTGCAGTTTTAAAAAAAAAGATTATACTGCAGTTTGGTTAAGTATTATAGTGCGGAATTTATGTTTGCATAGTCTGCAGAAATAGTGTAGCATAGAATGCAGAATGTTGATTAGTATAGTATGCAGAATTTTGATTAGCATAGTATGCAGATTTTTGTTTATGCATTTTAAAGTTAGAATTTGTTTAAACATTTTAGTTTTTAAAGAAGCATTCTTTTATTAGAGGTATTAATAAGTATAAGAAAGATAAAGAAAAGAAAGGAAAAGGCCAAGGCCTTAAGTAGATCCCAAAATCAAGACTTTAGGGATTTTGGCACACAAGGTGCTCGTTAAAATGCCAAGGCATTTAAAGAAGAAGTAATTAAGATAAATCAGCTTATGAATTAGTATTTTCCTTTTATTAGTGGCACTGTGCTGGACTCTTAGTTGTCCTTGGGTTGGGCTCCCATAATCGTCGCTAGGTTTAGATAACCTAGTAAACCCTACTAGATTCGGGACTAGCTACCTCAGGTCTAGTTAGGGATGCGCGCATAGCAAGTACAGTTGCCGGGCCCATCAGCAGCATGATTATTAATTTTATCTATTATGAAAATAGTTTTCAAAACTTCACAAATCAGTTACGTGAATACAGTTCAGATTCAGCATTAGCCTAACATCAGTTTAGCTCAGCTTATGTATCAGTTCAGTTAAACTTATTATTCTGAAGTATAAAAGTATAAGTTTTTAACAATTGAAATAAGCTTTACATGTTTAGCATTTCAGTATGCTATGTTTCTTTTGCTATTAGATGAGCATTCAGTTTCTAGTTTTGTTTCAGCTTACATGCATACTCGAGTTTTGTGAGTTAGATAGCGCTTACTAAGTAATTTTGCTTATAGATGCATTTTTCTTTTACTGCAGATAAAGGAAAGTAAAAGCTATTGCAAAGGAAGGCGACAAGGAGGTGCGGATGGATGTGTGATGCCTAGACTATAGAAGCCTTGGGATTTAGCATAAGAATTTATTAAGATTGCCATGTATTTAGAATTCTTTCATTTAAATTGTTATGTACATTAGACCTATTATCCGAGTTGTATAATGGTTGCATGCATGTTCAGATTAATACATATATTTCAGCATGATTAGATTAATGTATAGATTTAGTTGTGAACATAAGTCTGAGTAGTATGTATAGATGAGTCATTTAGTCTTCCGCTGCCAGTTAATTGCATGTTTTGAGTGTTTAGAGAGTTTTAAGTATAGATAATTACATGTGTGCAATGTTAGTTAAAGTATAGTTAGTAGTCCAGTAGTGCTCCACCCTCACAGTCCAGTAGTGAGGAGGGTGGGGTGTTACAGGGGAGAACAACTCCTTTTGTATGGCTGGGTGTAACCCCCACACGACCCGTGACATGGCCGTGTGGAGTCACACGACCACGGTCCTCTCCCTTTCAGCCAAGGTGACACGGTAGTGTGAATTCACACGGTCATGCACCTCCTGCTCTCAACCAAGGTGACACGGCCATGTGGTTTCACATGGTCGTGCACCTCTTCCAGTCGACCAAAAGTGACACGGTCGTGCGGATTCACACGGTTGTGCACCCTTTTGGTCTTAGCCAAGGTAACACAATCATGTGAAGTCACACGGCCGTGCACCTCTTCTTCTCGGGTAAGATGACACGGCCATGTGGCAGTGAAGGCCTTACACGGTCGTGTGGTACACACGTCCGTGCCCAGACTTGGGCCCGGTAAGGTCACACGGCCGATTATCACCACACGACCATGATTAGCTCCTTCTCAGGTGATGCCACACGGTCGGTCAGGGTCACATGACCTATCATACCCAAAGGAGGAGATGGCTCTGGCCATTTGAACCCACATGGTCGTGCCATAAAGTAGAGCAAGCAAGCCCCAACCATGTGGAATCCACATGACCATGTCAATGAACTAGAGAAGAAGCAGGTTGCAACCGTGTGGAATCCACATGACGGTGTGAAATTTCTAGAGACGAAGTAGGTTGTGGCAGTGTGGAATCCACACGGTCGTGCCACAGGACCAGAGCCAAGGCAGCTTCCGGCAATGTGGATTCTCATGGATGTGGCACAAGTCGTGCCCCGCCTATGCCATGCTCCATATAAAGAGAGTTTCTTCCCCTTTTTTTATAACGCCCGCCCTACTTCTTTATTTTGAATAATAGTTAATGAAAGCCTAAATTATTAAGTTATTTAGACATTGTCAAGCGAGGAGAAGTTGTCGTCGCCAAGATTGCATCAGAAGATAACCTAGCAGATCCTTTCACAAAGGCCCTTCTGGCGAAAGCTTTTGATCGGCATATGGAGGGGATGGGAATCAGATGTAAGATAATAGATATGGCAGCTTAGTCTTTTAGTATAAGTGGGATATTGTTAGAGTATATACTAAAAGCCTAGCTTTATGAGAGCAGGAGGTTATTTTTCGTGGTTCCTTTGGATGTTATTTTTCTTCCGCATTTATTCGTTCTATATGTTTACTTGCTTTATGAGCTCGTGGTTCCTTCAGACATTTTTGCTTGCTTTATGAGCTCGTGGTTCCTTCGGACATATCAAATAAATTGGTACAAATAAATGTTTACAAAAGCTAGGCTTTTAGTATACACTCTAACAATATCCCACTTATACTAAAAGACTAAGCTGCCATATCTATTGCCTTACATCTGATTCCCATCCCCGCCACATGCCGATCAAAAGCTTTCGCCAGAAGGGCCTTTGTGAAAGGATATGCTAGGTTATCTTCTGATGCAATCTTGGCGACGACAACTTCTCCTCGCTTGACGATGTCTCGTATCAGGTGGTACTTGCGTTCTATATGTTTACTTGTTTTATGAGCTCGTAGTTCCTTCGGACGTTTTTGCTTGCTTTATGAGCTCGTGGTTTTCTTCCGCATCATACTAGTTGTATGAACTCGTGGTTCCTTCATCCTATAACTAGTAGCTTTTGCTAGAAGGGCCTTTGTGAAAGGATCTGCTAGGCTATCTTCTGATGCAATCTTGGCAACGACAACTTCACCTCGCTTGACGATGTCTCGTATCAGGTGGTACTTGCGTTCTATATGTTTACTTGTTTTATGAGCTCGTGGTTGCTTTATGTTTACTTGCTTTAAGAAATTGCGTTCTATAAATGATATTTTGTTAATTGGCAGCAATGTCAAGGTATTATCGGATGTAAGGTTATGGTTGTCCAAATAATTTGATATGAAGGACTTAGGAAATTGTGCACACATTCTTGGGATCAAAGTTATAAGGGATCGCAAGAAAAGAGAGTTGTGTCTGTCCCAAGCTTCATATATAGATACAATCCTTGCTCGTTTTAGCATGCAGAAATCCAAGAAAGGTTTCTTACCTTTTAGGCATGGAGTAGCTCTATCTAAAGAAATGTCTCCGAAGACATCAAAGGAGATAGAGGACATGAAAGCAGTTCCTTATGCTTCGACTGTAGGAAGCCTTATGTATGCAATGCTATGTACGAGACCTGATATCTGTTTTGCCGTGGGCATGGTTAGCAGATATCAGAGTAACCCTGGACAAGTACATTGAACTGCGGTAAAGCATATATTAAAGTACCTGAGAAGGACAAGAGATTATATGCTAGTTTATCAAGCAGACGATTTGCTCCCTGTAGGTTACACGGATTTAGATTTCCAATCAGATAGGGACAACAGTAAGTCTACATCAGGCTATGTGTCTACTTTAGGAGGTGGAGCCATTGCATGGAGGAGTATTAGCAGAAATGTGTTTCATACTCAACCATGGAAGCTGAGTATGTAGCAGCCTCTAAGGCAGCTAAAGAAGCAGTATGACTCAGGAACTTTTTTAATGGACTTAGATGTGATTCCTAGTTTACCCAAAATCATAACAATTTATTGTGACTCTGTAACGACCCGCCTTCTACTACTAGGCTGTAAGGTCGAATCGCTACAATTATGCTGTGCTAAATGACAAATGCGGAAAAACTGGATTTATGAAAATCTTACTAAACTGATTTCTATAAAATCTAAACTTAACATTCTAGGTGTACCTAAGGGTTGTACACCTGTTAGGGAAGGCAATCTATGCCTCTCAGATGACCTGCTAGCTGTAATCAGGCTTTTCAATCGATCCCTAGATCGATTGGGCTGTCGGATCGATCCCGTGATCGACCCAGCTGATACTCAGAAGTCTCTGATCGGTCGGCTGACCGATCCATAGGCCGTCCGCTCAGATGCGGGTCGGATCACCACCGACCGATCTGAGGCATCGACGGTCGGTGACCGATCGATGGCTCACCGACGGTCGGCACCGATCGACAAGCTTTGGTAACCTCTCGCTCGCGGCCAACTTCCGTTACGATCGGATCGGTGGCCGATCGATCCGGCGTATACCAACCTTCTTTGCATCTGGATCGGTCGGTGGCCGACCGACATCGATGCACTGACGGTAGACCGATCAGAGTTCTGATTTCGCTCCTGGAACTCTGATTTCAGCACTTGTTCGTGCTAAATCATCACACAACAGTTATAGAATGCATGTAAAATGTTCTA
Source organism: Zingiber officinale (assembly GCF_018446385.1). NCBI lineage: Eukaryota > Viridiplantae > Streptophyta > Magnoliopsida > Zingiberales > Zingiberaceae > Zingiber > Zingiber officinale. The sequence goes on from NC_055992.1 coordinate 69,441,971, forward strand.
ATATCTATTAACTAGCATTCTAACATGATCTAGTGCAAAGCTTATTAATTCATAGCATTTAAAACCACTAGAACTGCATAAAAGTATCTTAAAACAAAAACTAAGTTCTTAATATGCTAACTCCCTAAGGATCTTTTATTCCAGTTCCTGCCACACACATCTTGATCTGCATTGACCTCCAACCTCCACTGCTAGTCCATCTTTCCTTTACCTTTATCTGCAGTATAAGGAAAAATATTATCTGTAAGCTTAAAGCTTAGTAAGAAACCATCTACCTCACAAAAACATGCAACGATGCAAATATGATTTTAAATTATGCTGTTTGAAACATATGCTGGATATACTGAATAAACTAGCATGGCATGGCATATAAGCATACAATCATGGCATATCTAAACCTGAACATAAAAACATGTATAACAACTGCACATAAAGTTATCATGCATATTCACAGGGAAAAACTAAACTGGGGCATGATACTGAACTGAAACTGAACTGCGCTAAAACTGATCTTAAACTATAATCACTGGATTAGATTAAAAGTTTGAAAGCTAATATCATAAAAAGTGAAAATAGTAATCATGCTGTTTGGGCTCGGCAACTGTACTTGCTATGCGCGCATCCCTAACTAGACCCGGGTTTGCAAGTCCCGAATTTAGTAGGGTTAACTAGGTTATCTAAACCTAGAACTAGGTTATCTAAACCTAGGGACCGACTATGGGAGCCCAGCCCAATGAATATCTAATCCAGTACAGTGCCACTGAAAATAAAATACTGAATATAGCTACTAATTGCTTATTTTGCTGTTTCTAGGTTATCTGAACCTAGAGCTAGGTTATCTAAACCTAGAGGCGACTGTGGAAGCCCACCCATTGGACCGTCGTCCCATGTAAGCTGAAACTAGACTAACATACTGATTTAAATGCTACTAATGCATTTAACTGAGCTGTTAAACATAACTGAGGTGGTATTTAGCTACACTAACATTTTACCGAACACTTGGTGTGCTCCAACTCTCTCCTCTAATAGGGAGATCACCTCTAGGCACCCGACAACGTCTAGAATCTCCAACTAAAGGAGACCAACATGTCCGGCCCGTCTAGAGGTGCTCAACTAGATCCCTAATCCTCGAGGAGGGTTTAAACACACCCTTTGTGCCGAAAAAAAACCTGCATATAGCTAAAACTAATGCGTAGAAAACCAAACGGAACTATTATACTGCAGGTGAGGGGTTTCTTACCTCCTATTCGTAATTTCTTACGATTCAAATCGCTGGTTTTCCGATGGAAACGATCCTCTCGACGATCCACTAGCGTCTTCACGTTCCTCTCGCGGAGAAGAACCTTTTTCGTGTTGGAGTCGTCGCTGGAAGAAGTTCCCTTGGCCCTTGGGGGCTTGGTGTGCCGTGAGAAGGAGGAGAGGGAGAGGCAGCGGTGAGGGTTTGAGAGGAGAAGGTGGCGTGAGGTTTTGAGAGGAGAAGGTTGCCGAACCAAATTAAACCAAACCCAACTTAAGTTCTTAATTTATATTAAGTGGATTATTAAACCCAACTCTAATATAAATGTAATTGGTTCCTCTTTCTTCCAGCACGACCCTGCTGGGTTCAACCGGTTACTAACATTATCCCGAAACCATAGGTCTCGGGTTCGATTTCCGCCTAAGCTATTTTGCGGTTCTAATTATTTTTGTTGCTTCCGCTACTCGAAAAATTCCTGAAAAATATCTAAAAATTCCAGAAAAATCATAGAATAATTCTAAAATAGTTTTGAGAATTTTCGGGTGTTACAATCTCCCATACCTTATAAAAAGTTCATCCTCGAACTTAGAACAATTCTGGGTACTTCTGTCTCATGTTGGCTTCTGTCTCCCAAGTTGCCTCTTCTGCTGTGTGACTGTGCCAAATGACTTTGACTATTGGTACTTCCTTGTTCCGTAATTTCTTAACTGCTCGGTCTATTATCTGAATAGGCCGACTATCGTAGCTGAGGTCTTCGCGGATCTGTACCGACTGGGGCTCAATCACCTGGGTGGCATCTGGGGTATGCTTCTTCAGCATAGAGACATGAAATACATTGTGGACAGCTGACATTTCCTGGGGTAGCTCTAGCTCATATGCTACCTTGCCCACTCTTCTGCTGATAAGATATGGTCCCACATATCGGGGACTTAGCTTGCCCTTCTTCCCAAAACGCATTACTCCCTTCATGGGTGCTACTCTGAGGAACACTGAATCCCCAACTGAAAACTCTAAGGGTCTGCGCCGTGTATCAGCATAGCTTTTCTGGCGACTCTGAGCTGTCTCTATCCTCTGGCGGATCTGCTGTATAGCTGTCGTGGTATCTGCGACTAGATCTGTCTGAAGTTCTAGTTCCTTCTGTTCACCACTCTCATACCAACAGATTGGAGATCTATACCTCCGCCCATAGAGAGCCTCGTAAGGTGCCATGCCGATAGTGGCCTGATAGCTGTTGTTGTATGCAACTTCTGCTAGACTCAGATATTTGCACCAACTTCCTTTGAAATCTAGGGCACATGCTCGGAGCATATCTTCAAGTACCTGATTTACTCGCTCTGTCTGACCATCTGTCTGAGGATGGAATTTTGTGCTGAACTTTAACTTCGTGCCCAATGCTGACTGTACACACTCCCAGAAGTGTGATGTAAATCTGCTGTCTCAGTCTGAAATGATGGTTCGTGGGACTCCATGTAGTCTGACGATCTCCTGGAGATACAACTGAGCTAGCTTCTCCATGGAGTAGGATATCATGATAGCTAAAAAGTGGGCTGATTTAGTCAACCTGTCGACTATTACCCAGATGGCATCAAAACCATTCGTGGTTCTGGGTAGTCCCACTATGAAGTCCATAGAGATATCCTCCCACTTCCATTCTGGAATCTGTATAGGCTGCAGAACTCCTCCTGGTCGCTGATGTTCTGCCTTGACCCTCTGACAGGTGAGGCAGATGCTAACATATCTGGCGATGTCTCGCTTTATCCCGGGCCACCAAAAATGTTTCTTTAGGTCTTGATACATTTTGGTGGAACCTCGATGCATCGCATAGGGAGTCCTGTGAGCCTCATCTAAAATCTGTCTCCGTAGCTCCTCCTGATCTGGAACACAGAGTCTGTCACCAAAATACAACACCCCGCTATCGGACACTCTGAATTCTCTACTCTCTGTTTCTGCTAGCCCTTGCTTGATTTTCTGAATTTCAGGGTCCTGTTCCTGAGCTGACTGAATATCACCAAGCAAGGTAGACTCTAAGGTCATAATAGAGAGCTGTCCCACGATGAACTCGAGACCGAAATCTACGATCTCCTTCTGTAGGGGTGGTGACATGGCTGTAAGAGATAATAAGGTAGCACTGGATTTTCTGCTAAGTGCATCTGCTATCTTATTGGCTTTCCCTGGATGGTAGAGGATGTCCACATCATAATCCTTGACCAGCTCAAGCCACCTGCGCTGTCGCATGTTCAGATCCTTCTGAGTGAAGAAATACTTCAGACTCTGATGATCTGTATACACTCTGCACTGAGCTCCATATAGGTAATGTCTCCAAATTTTGAGAGCGAACACTACTGCTGCCAGCTCAAGGTCATGAGTAGGGTAATTCTTCTCATAATCCTTGAGTTGTCTGGAGGCATAGGCGATCACCTTGCCATTTTGCATCAGTACTGCTCCTAGTCCCAACTTAGAGGCATCACTATAGATGTCAAAGCTGCTGGTGCTGTCTGGTAGAGCCAAAATGGGAGCACTGGTCAATCTCCTTTTTAGCTCGCTGAAGCTGTTCTCACAGTCCTCTGTCCACTGAAATTTCCTGTTCTTCCTGGTAAGAGCTGTCAGTGGGGAGGCTATCCTGGAGAAGTCCTCTACAAACTTCCTGTAATATCCTGCTAATCCCAGAAAGCTCCTGATCTCGCTGGCGTTCTTAGGTCTCTTCCAGTTACTTACTGCTTCTATCTTACTGGGATCTACCATAATACCATCCTTTGAGATGATGTGACCCAGGAAGGACACCTGGTCTAGCCAAAATTCACATTTCGTGAACTTGGCGTATAGCTGGTTCTGCTGAAGGGTCTCCAATACTAGTTTCAGGTGCTCTGAGTGTTCTTCCTGAGTTCCTGAGTAGATAAGAATGTCATCGATAAACACAATAACAAACTTATCTAAATACTCCCTGAATACTCTGTTCATGAGATCCATGAATGTAGCTGGAGCATTTGTCACGCCAAAAGGCATGACTACGAACTCGTAATGTCCGTATCTGGTCCTGAATGTTGTCTTCGGTATATCACCCTCCTTGACCCTGACTTGGTGATATCCTGATCTGAAGTCAATCTTAGAGAACACTGCTGCTCCCTTTAACTGGTCGAACAGGTCATCTATCCTGGGAAGAGGATACCTGTTCTTGATCGTGACCTGATTCAGTGCTCTGTAGTCTATGCATAGCCGCATGCTTCCATCCTTCTTCTTCACGAACAGTACGGGCGCTCCCCATGGTGAGTGACTAGGGCGTATGAAACCCTTGTCAAGCAGCTCCTGTAGTTGCTCATGAAGTTCCTTCAGTTTTGCTGGAGCCATGCGGTAGGGCGCTTTGCTATCTCAAATTCAATCTCCCTGACTGGTGCTAGGCCTGGTAACTCTTCAGGGAAGACTGCTGGGTAGTCACATACAACTCAGACCTCTGCTAGCTGTTGGTCCTTGTCCTGGCTGGTATTGACTACATGAGCTAGGTACCCCGTACATCCCGAATCCATCAACTTCTGTGCCTTCATTGCTGAGAGAAATTTTCTGGCTTTTGTCTTTGGTTCTCCGAGGTATTCAAACTGTATTTCTGCTTCGGGTTGGAATACGACTTTCTGTTTACGGCACTCTATGGAAGCACCGTATCTGATCAGAAAGTCCATTCCAAGGATGACGTCATAGTCAGTCATTTCTAGCAGGATCAGATCGCAAAAGAGTTCCCTGTCTGCTATAATGACTGGCACTGCTCTGAGCCAGTGCGTGGATGCCATGACCTCTCCTGAAGGTAGTGCCGTCAGAAACTGACCACTGAGTACCTCTGGGGGTATTTCTAATTTTTCGGAGAACATCCTGGCTATATATGAATGGGTTGCCCCAGTATCAAATAGAACAGTAGCACTATACTGAAAAATGCTAATCTGACCTGTGACAACTGTCGAGGCATTGGCTACGTCCTCTCTGGTGAGTGAGTAGATCCTCGCATTCGCCATAGCTGGAGGGGCTTCTAATCTGCCCTGGCTGATATGTGGACCCTCTAGAGCGGCCTGCATCTGATATAACTGAGCTGGCTGGCCTGCGTACTGAATCTGCTGTGGCTGAGGAAGACCGGTCTTGTTTGGGTACTGCTTGGCCATGCGCCCTTCTTGTCCACATTCAAAGCATCCTCGTGTGCCCTTGCGACAAACCCCTGGGTGGAATTTCCCACAAGTGGCACACTTTGGATAACTGGGTCGCTTGCTAGATGGTCCTCCTTTTGAGTCACTCCCTGATTTGCGCTTGTTGTTGGAGTTCCCTTTCCAGTTGGAGCTGTGGCCTTGCTGTTTCTGAGTGTGATAGTTTCCTTGGCCTTTGGACTATGAGGAGACTTGCTTCTGCTGCTTTATGCTGTTCTGGTAATGCTCTGTGGTTAAGGCACTGCTCACTAACTCCTCTGTGGTTTTTGGCCTATGTATGCCACCAGCCACGTTCACTGCTATCTCTGGCCTCAGCATCTTGAGCATCAACCGGATTCGTTCATTCTCTGTGCTAACTAGCTCTGGGCATAGACGAGCCAACCTGTTGAATTTCTTCACGGCTTCCTCAACTGATAGGTTGCCCTGATGAAACTCAGTGAACTCGTCATAGTGGCGGTTTGTAACCCGTATGTGAAAGAACTCCTCGAAGAATTCTTTCTCGAAGTCAGCCCATGACATCTGGTTCACTGGACGCTTCGTTCTGATTCTTTCCCACCACATGCGTGCGTCTCCTGTCAGGCAGAAGGAGGTACACTTCACCTTCTCGTGTTCTGGCCAGTCCAGAAGCTCCATCGTGCTCTGGCTTGACTCGCTGCCACTGGATCAGATAGGCTTCCTTTCTTGGCTCAGCTGCTGGGGCTGCTGGTGCTGGTGCTGGTGCTGTAGGCTGAGCTGGTGGAACCTCCAAGACTACCGGAGTAGTCAAATTCGGTTCCGGGGTGACTGTGGGGGTACTCTGCTGATTAGCCTTTAAGGTGGCTATTTCCTGTTGCTGTTCAGCTAGCTGCTGCTGTAACTGAGCCACTAGTGCTGTAAGGTCAAAAGGAGGCACTGAACTGCCTGCCTCTTCCTAGGGCTCAGTAGCTAGTGCCCTTCTAGCTGGGCGTCCTCGTGCCATTTCTAAAGACATAGAGAACATAACATAACTAAGGTAATTGCAGTTATATAACTACTATCACTATCATGTTAGGTACTATCATCAATCAACATGCTACAATATCTATAAACATGAAAGAAAGAACATAATAAAGTGAGAGACGTTTCTTACTTGAAGCTGCAAGTTCAATGCTGATGTGTGTGTAGGAAGTATGGAACACTGCTCTGATACCACTCTGTAACGACCCGCCTTCTACTACTAGGCTGTAAGGTCGAATCGCTACAGTTATGCTGTGCTAAATGACTAATGCGGAAAAACTGGATTGATGAAAATCTTACTAAACTGATTTCTATAAAATCTAAACTTAACATTCTAGGTGTACCTAAGGGTTGTACACCTGTTAGGGAAGACAATCTATGCCTCTCAGATGACCTGCTAGCTGTAATCAGGCTTTTCAATCGATCCCTAGATCGATTGGGCTGTCGGATCGATCCCGTGATCGACCCAGCTGATACTGGCACGGAAGAAAACTCTCTGGATCGGTCGGCTGACCGATCCATAGGCTGTCGCTTCTGTACGTGGCTGGATCGGTCTACCGACCGATCCAGGAGTGCACTGATCGGTCGGCTGACCGATCCAGTGGCTCACTAATCGGTCGGCAGACCGATCAGTATGCTTTGGTAACCTCTGTTCGCGAAGGCCAACTTTCTGTTCGCGACTGGATCGGTCGGCTGACCGATCCAATGGCAGATACCACCTTCTGTTTTCATCTGGATCGGTCGGCTGATCGATCCAGTGGCACAGCACAGACTCTGATCGGTCTGTAGACCGATCAGAGTTCTGATTTCGCTCCTGGAACTCTGATTTCAGCACTTGTTCGTGCTAAAACATCACACAACAGTTATAGAATGCATGTAAAACGTTCTAATATCTATTAACTAGCATTCTAACATGATCTAGTGCAAAGCTTATTAATTCATAGCATTTAAAACCACTAGAACTGCATAAAAGTATCTTAAAACAAAAACTAAGTTCTTAATCTGCTAACTCCCTAAGGATCTTTTATTCCAGTTCCTGCCACACACATCTTGATCTGCATTGACCTCCAACCTCCACTGCTAGTCCATCTTTCCTTTACCTTTATCTGCAGTATAAGGAAAAATAGTATCTGTAAGCTTAAAGCTTAGTAAGAAACCATCTACCTCACAAAAACATGCAACGATGCAAATATGATTTTAAATCATGCTGTTTGAAACATATGCTGGATATACTGAATAAACTAGCATGGCATGGCATATAAGCATACAATCATGGCATATCTAAACCTGAACATAAAAACATGTATAACAACTGCACATAAAGTTATCATGCATATTCACAGGGAAAAACTAAACTGGAGCATGATACTGAACTGAAACTGAACTGCGCTAAAACTGATCTTAAACTATAATCACTGGATTAGATTAAGAGTTTGAAAGCTAATATCATAATAAGTGAAAATAGTAATCATGCTGTTTGGGCCCGGCAACTGTACTTGCTATGCGCGCGTCCCTAACTAGACCCGGGTTTGCAAGTCCCGAATTTAGTAGGGTTAACTAGGTTATCTAAACCTAGGGACGACTGTGGGAGTCCAACCCAATGGATATCTGATCCAGTACAGTGCCACTGAAAATAAAATACTGAATATAGCTACTAATTGCTTATTTTGCTGTTTCTAGGTTATCTGAACCTAGAGCTAGGTTATCTAAACCTAGAGGCGACTGTGGGAGCCCACCCATTGGACCGTAGTCCCATGTAAGCTGAAACTAGACTAACATACTGATTTAAATGCTACTAATGCATTTAACTGAGCTGTTAAACATAACTGAGGTGGTATTTAGCTACACTAACATTTTACCGAACACTTGGTGTGCTCTAACTCTCTCCTCTAATAGGGAGATTACCTCTAGGCACCCGACAACGTCTAGAATCTCCAACTAAAGGAGACCAACGTGTCCGGCCCGTCTAGAGGTGCTCAACTAGATCCCTAATCCTCGAGGAGGGTTTAAACACACCCTATGTGCCAAAAAAAAACCTGCATATAGCTAAAACTAATGCGTAGAAAACCAAACGGAGCTATTATACTGCAGGTGAGGGGTTTCTTACCTCCTATTCATAATTTCTTACGATTCAAATCGTTGGTTTTCCGATGGAAACGATCCTCTCGAAGATCCACTAGCGTCTTCACGTTCCTCTCGCGGAGAAGAACCTTTTTCGTGTTGGAGTCGTCGCCGGAAGAAGTTCCCTTGGCCCTTGGGGGCTTGGTTTGCCGTGAGAAGGAGGAGAGGGAGAGGCGGCGGTGAGGGTTTGAGAGGAGAAGGTGGCGTGAGGTTTTGAGAGGAGAAGGTTGCCGAACCAAATTAAACCAAACCCAACTTAAGTTCTTAATTTATATTAAGTGGATTATTAAACCCAACTCTAATATAAATGTAATTGGTTCCTCTTTCTTCCAGCATGACCCTGCTGGGTTCAACCGGTTACTAACATTATCCCGAAACCATAGGTCTCGGGTTCGATTCCCACCTAAGCTATTTTGCGGTTCTAATTATTTTTGTTGCTTCCACTACTCGGAAAATTCTGGAAAAATATCTAAAAATTCCAGAAAAATCATAGAATAATTCTAAAATAGTTTTGAGAATTTTCGGGCGTTACACTTTTTTAATGGACTTAGATGTGATTCCTGGTTTACCCAAAATCATAACAATTTATTGTGATAATAGCGGTGCAGTTGCAAACTCGAAGGAACCACGAGCCCATAAGACAAGTAAACATATAGAGCGTAAGTACCACCTGATACGAGATATCGTGAAGCGAGGAGAAGTTGTCATCGCCAAGATTGCATCAGCAGATAACTTAACAGATCCTTTCACTAAGGCCCTTCCAGCAAAAGCTTTCGATCGGCATGTGGAGGGAATGAGAATAAGTTGTATGGCAGCAGATATGACAGCTTAGTCATAAGTATAAGTGGGAGATTGTTAGAGTGTATACTGAAAGCCTAAGCTTTTATAAACATTTATTTTGAATAAAGAATCACATTTGGTCAAATTATCTACATTTGTTTGTAGTTGTTCAATTAATTTATATTGTAGATAACATAGTATGTGGTGCCATATACAGAAGATAATGTTATCAGTACCTTATAAATTATAAACAGTAGCTTACGACCAAAATGGAAAGGAACAAACCATTGGAAGGTCGTAGTGTAATTAGGTATTAGTTTATCTTAACTATATAATTACACTAGTACACTTAGAGTGTATTGAGTAGGACCATCAGATGTCGTTTCTTTTATACTGACTTTATAAACTAACAAAGATCTCAGTTATTATGGAAGTGTGTGCTCTTAATCCTAATATAATAACAAGCACATGTATTTGATATTTATTTCTTTAATTTATCAATGGGTGAGTTTTAGTTCGATAAATCAATAAGCCCAATTAGTTGGGAAATGATATCACTTATAGTGTGTGTTGTTGATTATAAAAGGAAATTGTGTCCTAGTGATCTAGGTTGATAATGTCTCCAAGAGGAGCTCATAAGGATTGTCATGTTAAACCCTGCAGGTGGAGTTAGTCTGACATGACGATAAGGTTGAGTGGTACTGCTCTTGGACTAAGATATTAATTAAATGAGTTGTCAGTAACTAACTTAATTATTCGACATCTTAAACACAGGGAGACTAACATACTCATAATAAGAAGGAGCCCAAAAATGTAATTTGGGATTGGTGCGGTAGTTCAATAATAGTTCTTTAGTGGAATAAATTATTATTGATAAAATAAAATTGTGTGTTCGGGGCGAACACGAGATGCTTAATTTTATCTGGAGACCAAAACCAATTCCTCCTCTCGGTCCCTATCATAGCCTCTTAGTTATAGAGTACTATACCCACCTATACCCACCTTCATACCCATGGTGTAGGGGCCGGCCAAGCAAGCTTGAGGATCAAGCTAGGGCCGGTCAAACCTTGGTCCATGGGTGGTCGGCCCTAGCTTGAACCCATGCTTATATGGCCGGCCCTATTAAATTATAAAATAATTTTAATTTTAAATTTTTCTTATGTGGAAGATATAATTTATTGGAGAGATAAAAAATTAAAATATCTTTTTTATAAGTTTCTACAAAAGATTAAAGAAAGTGATTAAATCTCTTTCCTTATTTGTAGATTGGAAGGATATTTTATTTTTCTTCTTTGTAAATTATTCACATGTTGAAAAATTAAAATTATAGAAATTTCTTTTTATCAACCATGAAGGGATTTTAATATAGAAATTAAAGAAATTTCTGAATATGGTATCTTCTAAAATAGTTCCTTCTACTCCTATGGAATTATGGAATGAGCGCAAGCCTAGTCTTAATCATATCCGGATATGGGGTAGTCCAACACATGTGCTGAAGGGAGATACTAACAAGTTGGAATCACGTACAGAAGTTTGTCTGTTTGTGGGATATCCTAAGGGAACGAAAGGTGGTTTGTTTTATAATCCTAAAAATCAGAAGATCATTGTTAGCACTAATGCTCAATTTTTAGAAGAAGATTATGTAATAAACCATAAGCCCATGAGTGAAATAGTTCTAGATGAAATTAGAGAGGACACGTCAACTTCAGTACCAACAGTACAAGATTAAGTACCACAAGAGACTGCAACACGTGTCACACATGATACACAACCACAAACGGTGCCTCGTCGTAGTGGGAGGGTTGTAAGGCAACCTGAGAGATTCATGTTTTTAGGAGAGTCTTCGGACTTGATCCCGAGTAAACATGAACCTGATCCTCGGACATATGACGAAATACTCCAGGATATAGATGCATTATCTTGGCAAAAGGCAATGAATTCTGAAATAGAGTCTATGTACTCTAATAAGGTCTGAGAGCTTGTACAACCACCTGATGGTGTAAAAGCCATTGGATGCAAGTGGATATACAAAAGGAAAAGAGGGACAGATGGGAAGGTAGAAACCTTCAAAGCAAGGCTTGTTGCGAAAGGGTATACTTAGAAAGAGGGAATCGACTATGAGGAGACTTTTTCGCCGGTAGCCATGCTTAAGTCTATCCGGATACTCTTGTCCATTGCTACTCATATGGATTATGAGATTTGGCAAATGGATGTCAAGACAGCTTTCCTTAACGGAAGTCTTGAAGAAAACATCCATAGGAAGCAACCAGAAGTGTTCATTGAAAAAGGCAAAGAGCATCTACTGTGCAAGCTTAATCGGTCCATTTACGGATGGAAGCAAGCTTTAAGATCTTGGAACATCCGGTTTAATGAAGTAATCCAGTCATTTGGATTTATTCAGTGTCCGGATGAGTCTTGTGTATACAAGAAGTGTAACGGAAACGTGGTGGTATTTCTTGTACTATACGTAGATGATATTTTATTAATTGGCAACAATGTCAAGGTATTATCAGACGTGAGGGTATGGTTGTCCAAACAATTTGATATGAAGGACTTAAGAGAATGTGCACACATTCTTGGGATCAAAGTTATAAGGGATCGCAAGAAAAGAATGTTGTGCCTATCCCAAGCTTTATATATAGATACATCCTTGCTCATTTTAGCATGCAAAACTCCAAGAAAGGTTTCATACCTTTTAGGCATGGAATAGCCTTCTCTAAAGAGATATCCCCAAAGACATCAAAGGAGATTGAGGACATGAAGACAACTCCTTATGCTTCGGCTGTAGGAAGCCTTATGTATGCAATGCTGTGTACGAGACCTGATATCTGTTTTGCCGTGGGCATGGTTAGCAGATATCAGAGTAACCCTGGACAAGGGCATTGGACTGCGGTAAAGAATATATTAAAGTACCTGAGAAGGACTAGAGATTATATGCTAGTTTATTAAGCAGACGATTTGCTCCCAGTGGGTTACATGGATTCGGACTTCCAATCAGATAGGGACAATAGTAAATCAACATCAGGCTACGTCTTTACTCTAGGAGGTGGAGCCATTGCATGGAGGAGTGTTAAGCAGAAATGCGTCTCGGACTCAACCATGGAAGCTGAGTATGTTGCAGCCTCTGAAGCAGCAAAAGAAGCCGTATGGCTCAGGAACTTTCTAATGGACTTAGATGTGATTCCTGGTTTGCCCAAGATCAACACAATTTATTGTGATAATAGTGATACAGTTGTAAACTCGAAGGAACCATGAGCTCATAAAGCAAGTAAACATATAGAACGCAAGTACCACCTGATACGAGACATCGTCAAGCGAGGAGAAGTTGTCGTCGCCAAGATTGCATTAGAAGATAACCTAGCAGATCCTTTCACAAAGGCCCTTCCAGTGAAAGCTTTTGATCGGCATGTGGAGGGGATGAGAATCAGATGTAAGGCAACAGATATGACAGCTTAGTCTTTTAGTATAAGTGGGAGATTGTTACAGTGTATTCTAAAAGCCTAGCTTTTGTAAACATTTATTTGTTGAAATAAAAGAATCACATTGGTCAATTTCTGCATTTATTTGTTAAATGTAATGGTTCAATTAATTTATATAGTAGATAATATGGAGTGTGGTGTCACACTCAGAAGATCATGTTGTCGACTCTCTATAAATTATAAACAGTTGCTCGCGACTAAGATGAAAAAGAACAACTCATCAGTATAGTCATAGTGTAATTAAGTATTAGTTTATCTTGACTAATAAAAAACACTGATACACTTTAAGTGTATTGAGTAGGATCATTTAGGTAAGTTCTTTTTACACTGACTTAGTAAAAGAACTAAACCTTAGTTATTATGGAAGTGTGTACTCTTAATCCTAATATAATAACAAGCACATATATTTAATATTTATTTCTTTGACTTCTCAAAGGGTGAGGTTTAGCTCGATAAATCAATATGCCCGATAAGTTGGGAAATGATATTACTTATTGTGTGTGTTGTTGATTATAGAAGGAATCTGTGTCCTAGTTATCTAGGTTGAGAATGCCCCCAAGAGGAGCTCATAAGGATTGTCATGTTAAACCCTGCAGTTGGACCTAGTTCGACATGATAATAAAGTTGAGTGGTACTACTCTTGGAGTTAGATATTAATTAAGTGAGTTGTCAGTAACTTACTTAATTAATGGACATTCGTAATCTTAAACACAGGGAGACTAACACACTCATGATAAAAAGGAGCCCATAATGTAATTTGGGATTGGTGCGGTAGTGCGGTAATAACTCTCTAGTGGAATGAGTTATTATCAATGAACTTGAGTTGTGTGTTCGGGGCGAAAACGGGATACTCAAGCTCATCGGAAGGCCAAAACCAATTTCTCCTCTAGGTCCCTATCGTAGCCTCATTATAGCCTCAAGTCCATCCAAATGTAAGGCTCTTCTTGGTGTCCAAGAAGTGGGTCGGTCCAATGCTTGGTGACCAAGCAAGGGTCGGCCACATCCTCTCCAGGGCCGACCCTTTACTTGGTGACCAAACATGAAGGGGTCGGCCATAATAATTCAAAAAGGGAGGGTTGTTTTTAATTTTTAAAATCTTCTCTTTGTAGAAAACTATAAGTTTTAAAAGAGAGATTTAAATTTTTAAAAACTTTCCTTATTTGAATTAGGCCACATGTTTAAATAGATAGTTTAAAAGATTTTAAAACTTTCCTTTTTTAACCATCCTCATGGTTTCGAAAAAAAGGGAAAAGATGTTTTAAAATTTAAATTTTCTATCACCATGTTAATAAAAGGAAATTTATAAGAGAAGTTTAAAATTTTAAAACATGGTTTTAATTTTTAGAACTTTCCTTTTTTAACTTTTACTTTAGGAAAGAGAGCTTGTAAAATTTTATAAGAGTTTTTTTCTTGTAAAATTTTATAAAAAAAATTATTATTTTTCTTTCCTAAATATGGTGGCCGGCCACCTTGCTTGGTGTCTAAGCATGGGGCCGACCAATCCCAATCCTAAACCAAATAGGATTGATCACAACCATTGATTGGTGATTGATTCAATCAAGAGGAAAGAAAAGGAAAAATTAAAAGGGAAAAGGAAAAACTCATGGATGATTTTATTTTTTGTCAAAAGTTTTTACTTATTTGCCTTGGGCAAGTAATATAAAAGAAGGGGTGAGGGGACTTCATGAGACACAACTCTTATTCTTTTGCTTGGGTGATCTCTTGGTGGCCGACCCTCTCCTTTCTCCCTTTCCCTTTGCTCTCTTCTCCTTGGGGGTGGTGGTGGCCGAATTCTAGAGGAAGAGGAAGGACTCTTTTGAGTGGTGTTCATCTTGGAGGATCGTCGCCCACACGACGTCCAAGGCGAGGCGAGGAATACGACAGAAGATCTTGATGTCATTAGCTTACAAAGAGAAGGTATAACTAGTATTTTTCTTCCGTATCATACTAGTTGTTTTTATTTGTATGAATTCTAAATATAAGAGGTAATTAGTTCTAGTTTAATCGAATTTATTTTTCGATTTTGTGTTTTCTTCTTTTTCAAATTTGTGATTCGATTGTTCTTTTTGGTTAACCTAGAGTTATTTAAGGAAATAAATATTAGCTTTCCTTAAAAGGCTTTGCCTAGGCGGTGGTGGTTGCTCCCATATCCAAGAAGGCCATGTGCCTCGCCATGCAGTCCTAGAATCCAATTTTGAAAATTAATATTTATGGAATTAATAACCTAGGTAGATTTGAATCAATAGTGTTAAGTTCCGCATGCGGTTCAAATCTAAACCATTAAGAACAGATAAGTTAAATTTGGAATCAATGATGTTAAGTTTCGTCTGTGATTCCTAATTTAACTTCTAAAGAACCCAATAGGTTATTTAAGGAAAGGTTCGACACTTGTACAAAAATTTTTGTACAGTGGAACCGGTACGTTTTCCTAGGATTAACCAACAATTGGTATCAGAGCTAGGGTTTTGCCTCTGTGTATTTTGTATTAGTTTAATTATGCACATGTCATACATAATTTAGGCAGGATAATAGTAGGATATGCTAACTTTTAGATGTAGGATCCAACTATTATGGCTTATAGTTATTATGTGTGTGATTGGACCCTTGGACATGTCAAGAGCATTTTATTGTGTGTGATTGTATTATAAAATATAGCAGGAGCTGTATTTAGTTTTATTAGGATTTTATTTTTTGATCTAGATACATGTACATTCCTTCGAGGAATATAGGATCGAAAAATGTAAAATTCTATTTATGTCGCGAATCGAATCTTGCAAGGCATGGAACCTTTTGAGGACCAGAGACGCAGCAGAACAAGGAGCAAGATGGATGCGACAACTAGATCCGGTGGAGTGGCCAAAAATGGCAGCAGCTAGTGATGGTGACACACAGAGGACAACAATAGATAAAAGCCATAATAGTTGAAAATTAGTTTTTCTATTTATTGCTTTGTGTTGTGTGTGCTTGTTAGTATGCATGTTAAGTAGGCTAACATAGTCAAAATTCCTCATTTTAAATAACTAAGTGGGCGAGGGATTTAAATAAATTCCACGGTCTCCATTACTGATTTGTAAGTGATGCAAACAAACTTGCGCGTTGGCTCTGAGTGCCTTCCTCCATATCGGATGAGTTTGTTTGTGGATCACTAGATCAAACTTACATTTTGGATGACTATAGAAAATTAATTAAGAGCGTGTGATCTTCCCCATCGGATGGGGCACAATCTTATTAATGGACTTAGTGTCAAGTAATGGTATACACTTAGGCACGTCTAATAGTATCCTCCCCATCGGAGTCACTGCTATTATTCGTGTGACCAAAGGAAACCAACTATTAATTTTATTTGTCAAAAAGTTAGGTTGACAAGATAATAAAATTAATGGGATAAACCCTCCTTTTACAAATGTTGAATTTGTATACGTCCACACTATCGTGGCATACAAAATTCACGGTGTTTTGAGGTATTGGTTAATTTAAAATAGTATTGTTTGAGGAATCAATATTATTCTAAATTTAAAGTTCTGACCAAAAGTTATTTGTGATTCTTATGATGACTTTCAACCCACTGGCCATCATACTAACAGAGAATAGACTTACTGGTCCTAACTACATAGATTGGAAAAGAAACCTGAACATTGTTCTTACTGCTGAAAGGTACAAGTTTGTACTGACTAAGTCTTCCCCTGATGCACCCACTGGTGAATCTACCCAAGAGGTGATTGAATATCATAAGAAATGGGTAAAAGCAAATGAGATGGCGCGGTGTTACATTTTGGCTTCAATGTCAAATGTATTGCAACATCAGCATCAAGATTTACCAACAGCTTATGATATTATGAACAATCTCAAGGAACTCTTTGGTCTCCAGGATCGGGCCTCTAGGAAAGAAGCCATGAGAAAGATAATGACGGCCACCATGCAAGAGGGTGTAGGACCGTTGGGCCGGCTAGAAGGGGGGGTTGAATAGCCCTGAATTAAACACAACCCTTTCTCGAACAATTAAGCTAATACTTGAAAAATAGATTAAGCAGAAAATAAAGCATTAAAAACGAGGCACCGGATTTGACTTGGTTACAACCGGGGAGGTTGTTAATCCAAGGAAGATGATTGCACAAAGAACTCCTTCAGGCGGAGAAGTCTCGTTTACAGCAGTGTAGGCATAAAAAGAAAGAAGCTAATCAAAGCAGTGGAAGCACACAAGTGTTGTTTACAATTTCTGAACTTATATAAAGCTTCTGGACCAAGGCTATATTTATAGCCTTGGTCGGGGCGCCTGGAAGGGTTCCGGGCGCCCTGGGGGGGATAAAACTTTATCCCCCAACGTTCAGATCGCGTAAATCGCGATCTTGGTCAAAATCAGGGTCCGGGCGCCCCGGACAGCTCCGGGCGCCCGGAAGCATTCCGGGCACCCCGGACAGCTCCGTGCGCCCGGATTGGTTCTGGGCGCCCCGGAGCAAAAAGTCAACTATAGTTGACTTTTTGTCCGGGACCACTTCTCCGTTAAGTCCCCGTCTCGGTCCGGGTCTTCTGCTCCGGATCCGCTTGATTTGGGTGATCTCTGATATCCGGAATAGGGCTCACCCGAACCCATCTTCCGGTCTTCTCGAGCGTGCTTCCCTCCGGCTTCTCGTCCCTCGGAATTGCCGCGTGTCCCTTCTCGTCCACCAGCGTACTCATCCGCAGACTTCGTCCCTCGATCGCACCCCGTGCCGACCTTCGCGTTAGCTGCGTCTCTTGCTCCCCGAGCAATCTTCCTCTCCGGCTTTCGTACCTCGGAACCATCGCGCGCACTTCCTTCTCGTCGCCGGTGTACTCTTCCGCAGCGCCTCGTCCCTCGGACGCACCTTGTGCCGTCCTTCTCGCTAGCTGCGTCTTCCGCTCGTGTACCTGTGCTCCTAAGCTCCTGCACACTTAGACACAAGGTTAGAAACAAACAGGACCTAACTTAACTTGTTGATCACACCAAAACAACCTTGGGGTTCCAACAATCTCCCCCTTTTTGGTGTGATCAACCCAAGTTAAGCTAGGGCTAAAAATAGAGATTAAATAACATTAAGTAAATTAACTTAATTTTTAATTTAAGTGCAAAAAGATAGAGAAAATATAAAAATCAAATTAAATCTATCTACCTCCCCCTAGACTTATACTTTCCCTTCTCCCCCTTTGATCACAAAAAAATGGGGTTCCAAGAAAAACAATCTAAGGGTTAAATACTTAGAAAAAGTATAAAAAAAATTTCTAAGTTTTTAAGAAATTTAGAAAATTTTTCTAAGTCATTTAAGCTGAGATTTCTTGTTTAGAAAGATTCTTAACTTAAAAAATGATTTTTGAGAATATAAAAAATTTTAAGTAAATTTCTAATTTGAAATAAAATGTTTTGAATAACCTTTTTCAAGCATTAATTAATTCTTGTATTAATGCTTCATTAGTAAGTTAATTAAACATTTATTTCAATATTTTGGCTTCCAGGTCGTGGCGAGGCACTAGACCTTCTTGGTTATTGGAGCAACAACCACTTCCTTAGACAAAGCCTCATAAAGAAATTATTTGTTTAATTCTCTCACTTAAAGTGCTAATTTTAATTTTAAAATTAATTTAAGCATGATTTAGGAACCCAATATAGGTTCCAACCTACTGGATTAATTAAAAGGTTTTTAGGGACATGTTTTCTTGAGATGTTCCTGATTTGTCCCGGGTGATATTTAAAGTACCAATTTAAATTATTAAATCTTCTAAAATTGGTTTTAGATGAACATGCATAGTTCTTTAAGTAATCTATTTGAATTTTCAAATTTTTATTTTATAATTTCAATTTTTCATTTTTCAATTTTAATTTATCTAATTCTTCTAAGGGACAAGACTTAGCTAGAATTACTTTTAAATTTTTATTTTCACTTTCTAATTTGCAGCAGTCTTTTGTTAACAGTTTAATGAACTTAAACATTTTATCGGGAGGAAGAGATCGTACCTGACTTACCTTGTCGATCTCGTTGTCCGTTTCTCCCCCTGAGCTGCTGCTTTCTTCCGACGTGTCTCCCCCTTCATCGATGCTCTCGATGCTCATTTCGGAAGAGCTTGAATCGCAGTCGTCGTCTTCATGGCTCGCCATTAGTGCGAGTCCAGAGAATGCTTCAACTTCGGATTCAGACGACGTATCATCCCACGTCGCTTTCAGGGCCTTTCGTTTCTGGATAGGCTTCTTTCCCTTCTCCTTGTCTTTGTTCTTCAGCTTGGGCAGTTGTCCTTGATGTGCCCTTCTTCATCGCAGTGGTAGCAGCGGATCATCCTTTTCTTCTTCCCCTACGGATGGTTAGCAGATCTAGATTTACAAAGTTTCTTGAATCTTCTTACCATCATTACCATTCCTCGTCGTCGAGAGAGGATTCCGACTCAGGTTCGTCTCTCGAAGCTTTGAGGGCGACGTTGTTCTTGGGCTCCTTCATTCCTGCACATCTTGACTCATGGACTTCAAATGTTGAAAAAAATTCTTCTAATGAAATTTTTTCTAAGTCCTTAGAAATGTAAAAAGCATCTACTAGTGATGCCCATTTTGAATTTCTCGGAAATGAATTTAACGCGTACCTGAGCAAATCTCGGTTACTTACTGTTGGTGCAGTTAGCACTAACGGTCTAACTCAGGTTTTGATGAATGACAAATCAGGTTAAGTTAGGTTCGTTGTTATCTAACACTCTGATCGAGTGTGCAGGATAAGTCCATCTAGGTCGACGGGCTGACCAGATAGCTGGCGAGAAGTCCAAGCGGATCGACGGGCTGACCGGACGCTTGGCGAGAAGTCCAAGCGGGTCGACGGGCTGACCGGATGCTTGGCGAGAAGTCCAGCTAGGTCGACGGGCTGACCGGATAGCTGGCGAGAAGTCCAGACGGGTCGACGGGCTGACCGGACGTCTGACAGGTAAGTAAGGTAAGTCACTGGAGGGGAGTGACTGCGAGGACGCGTTCCCGGGAAGGGAATATTAGGCGTTGATCCGACTTAGATCCATTTCGGATATCTAAGTCGAGATCGTGACTAGATTCCGGTCTCGGAAAGATGGAATCTAAGTCATACTATTTGTGCTAATTCATACTATTATAAAATGTGCTAACAATCTATGTTGCAGGTTATATATTGCCTCGGACTAACTTTGTTTTGCAGGAAAAGGGAGTTTTCTGGAACAAAGTGGTCCGGGCACCCGGAGGGGATCCGGGCGCCCTGAAGGCAAATTATATCCAGCCAAGTCGTCGCCACGTGGAACATCACGGTTTGAGCAGCTACGTCACATTCTAGGCGCCCGGAAGGAATCCAGGCGCCCGGAACAGCATATAAAAGAAGCCCCAGGCAGGAGCTTCAAGGAATCAATCAAGATGAGAACTCTTCCACTGCTGGTCTTGCTGCTCGACGTTTAGTGCGACGCCAACAAAGCTCCGACACTACGCTCCGTTCTTTTCCCTTTTTGTCGGTATTTGTTTTCAGTTTTCATTAGCATTCCCTGTACAGTTCTTTTGTAATCATCATTTCTAATTGCTAGTGATTGCCCAACGAAAGTGGTCAAGGACCACGGGCCTTCGAGTAGGAGTCGTCACAGGCTCCGAACGAAGTAAAACCATTGTGTCTATTTTACTTTTCCGCTGCGTTTATACTCGATATTTTTGAATCGATATTCACCCCCCCCCCCCCTCTATCAAATCTAACGGTCTTACAAGTGGTATCAGAGCAGGTACCGCTCTGATTTGGTGCAACCACCAATCAGACAGGGGGTGAATTTTTTTTCTTTCAATTAATTCCAAAACTGGTGTATGTTTAACTTAAATTAGTGCAACACGAATCTAGATTTTTTTTTCTATTTTTCTCTTCCCGCACTACTAATCCAAGACCAAGTCTTGGGATATTTTTTTTGGTTATTTACCTGTGCACATCATGTCCCAACAAGAAGGATTCAGCACAGTACGACCTCCACTCTTCAACCGGGACAACTTTCCATACTGGAAGAAGCGCATGGAGGTTTACCTCAAAACAGACTTCGACCAATGGATGAGCGTTACGAGACCCTACAAGATTCCGGCAGACACCTCCGGGAATATACTGGATCCTGAAGACTGGACAGCTGACTTGAAGAAGAAGGCGTCAACCGAAAATAAAGCAATCAACACTCTACAGTGCGGATTGACAAGAAAAGAACTAAACAGAGTCGGTCCACACAAGAACGCTAAAGAGCTGTGGGACAAGTTGATCGAGCTACACGAGGGAACGAGCGACGCCAAGGTAACCAAACGAGACTTGCTCTTAAATAAAATTTTTAATATAAAAATGCAGGAAGGTGAAACGGCGAATCAGGATCAAGGACATCCTCAACGGGCTTCATGCGATAGGCCATCAGATGGAAAACAGAGACTTAATAAGGTACGCATTAAACGCTTTTCCACGTAATAGTTTGTGGGCATCAATAGTGGATGCCTACAAAATTTCTAAAAATCTCTCTAAGTTAAAGTTAGATGAACTTTTCTGTGAATTGGAATTACACGAACAAACTAATGCTGGAGCCAAGAAAGGTATAGCCTTATTTGCAGGTTCCTCCAAAGAAAAGAAAAGCAAGTCTGAACTTGAAGAAGACTCCGATCAAGATTCTGAAGACGAAGAACACCTGGTGAACTTGGTAAGAAAAATGTTCACCAGGAGAAAAAGGAGCTTCAGCAAAAAGGACCTTCAAAAGATCAGTTCTCACTCATAACAAAAGAACGTGACTTGCTACGGATGCAATAAAAAGGGACACTACAAGAACGAATGCCCAAAACTGAAGTTCGACAAACCGAAGCCAACCAAAAAGAAGGCACTCAAAGCAACGTGGGACGACTCCTCGGACGAATCGGAAGAAGAAGAGCAGAAACATCAGAGCCACCTCGCACTGATGGCCCACGAAGCTGAAACAGAAGACGAGTCAGAAGATGAAGACGGGTCTGAACCCGAAATAAGCCACGAGTCCGTACTCGTTTCCGAAGACTCGAATGAGGTATATTTTAATTTAAACAAAAAATTTTTTAGAATTATTTCCTGTTTAAATAGTAAATTAACTAAAGTAGAAAATGAAAACAAATCACTTCTTGAGGAAAATCAAAACCTCAAGGAATAAATCAAAAATTCAAATCCAACTCAAGATCTAACACTTGAGGAGGAGAATTTATCATTAAAAAATGAGATTAACAATTTAAAAGAAATGTTAGAAAAATTCACAACAAGATCAAAAAATCTATACTTAATCCTAAATAATCAAAAAGCATGTTATAATAAAACCGGACTAGGATATAAGTCGAATTCAAATAAAACCTTCAAATCATTAATAACCCAATATAAATCAACCAATCTAGCTTGGGTTCCGAAAGCGTGTCTGACCACGCAAGTAGGACTTAATCAATATTATATACCTAAAGAAAAAATACACTATATAAAATCGAATAAACCAAACCAAAATCCTAAATACAAACCTAAATCAAATTCAAAATCTAAACATTTTAAAAATCAACAAAATTATCACCAAGTTAACCATAACTATAAAAAGAATCGATACAAACCTAAAACCAAAATCTAAATTAATGGCCAATAATTCAGGGGGAGGCTCCAGAATAGCTGGCACCTTCAAAACTAACCTACCCGACAGGGTAACCCAAAACAAACTAACCTGGCAGGGTAATTAGGATTAGTTAAAAAGAGACCAAGTTTAACTTAACTCATGGTACTGGTGAAGTTTTTGGATGATAGTACGTTAGGGAAGCTTGGGCATCGCATGTCTAGAAAGATATGGCTTCGATCTGGTGCATTTGTCCAAGTGGAACTGACCGAAGCTACCCTTAAACGAATCCTAACCAGTTAGACCAAGATTTAGTACTAAGTTCCGTGGATAGGACTATTCGGAAAACCTCGAAAGGTTGGTTACTTCTAATGATGTCCATGTGACTCACCAAGCTTAGAAGTTTATCCGAAGAATGCCTATTTGTGGAAACCAAAGCTAAGTCTGAATCTAACACAAGTTAAACCAAAACTCTGTAATCAAACCAATTTCATCTCACAAAATCATAGGATTCCCTGATTGATAATATAGATCGGGTGAGATGAATAAGGCTTAAATTTTAAAGTTAAAAATTAATTTTAAACTTAAAAATTAATTTCAAAATTTTAATTTTAAACTTAAACATTAATTATAAATTTTAATTTTAAACTTAAAAATTAATTTCAAATTTTAATTTTAAACTTAAAAATTAATTTCAAAATTTTAATTTTAAACTTAAAAATTAAATTCAAAATTTTAATTTTAAACTTAAAAATTAATTTCAAATTTTAATTTTAAACTTAATTTCAAATCTTAATTTTTAACTTAAAAATTAATTTCAAATTTTAATTTTAAAAATTAATTTCAAATTTTAATTTTAAACTTAAAAGTTAATTTCAAAATTTTAATTTTAAACTTAAAAATTAATTTCAAAATTTTAATTTTAACTTAAAAATTTTAATTTTAACTTAAAAATTTTAATTTTAACTTAAAAATTTTAATTTTAAAACTTAAAACTAAAAGGACTAACGTTAAATCCCACTTACTGTAGGAAACCAAGTGGATTTTGGACAGTGGTTGCTCCAAACATATGACCGGAGATCACACCAAGTTCACGCAACTCACTTACAAAAGCTTAGGAACAGTTGCCTTTGGAAACAACGGCAAACTCAAGGTAATTGGTATAGGTAATATTGAATTAAAAATAGACTTTATAATTACAAATGTTTTACTTGTTGAAAATTTTAAATATAATCTTCTAAGCATAAGTCAATTGTGTGATACTAGGTATAAGGTCAAATTTCTAGCCACAGAGTGTTTAATCAAACATCTAGATAATCCTACCATAAGCCTAAAAGGTTTTAGAAAAGACAACATCTATGCCATCAACTTAACCACTTCTTCCAATAAGTGTTATTTAACACAAAAAGAAGAAACATGGTTATGGCATAGAAGAATGTCACACACCAATTTTCGAAATATAAGCAAACTAAATGGACTTGTGAGGGGTTTACCAAAATTACCTAACTTAGATTCAACCATATGTAATGCTTGTCAACAAGGCAAACAAACTAAATCCACTCACAAACAAACAAATCAACCACAAACGAACTCAATATTAGAACTTATACATTTAGACCTTTTTGACTCCCATGGAGTCAAATCCATAAATGGAAACTTATATTGTTTAGTAATTATAGATGATTATTCTAGGTTTACTTGGGTAAAATTCTTAAAACATAAAGATGAAACTTGTGAAATCTTTATAAACTTCTGCAAACAAATTGAAAATGAAAAAGGGATTAAAATCAAAAGAATCAGGAGTGACAACGGGGGAGAATTTAAAAATCACAAATTTAACAGTTTTTGCCTTAAAAATGGTTACCATCATGAATTTTCATGTCCTAAAACCCCCCAACAGAATGGGATTGTAGAGAGAAAAAATAGAACCTTACTTGAAGCCTCTAGAACAATGTTAAATGAGTATAACCTACCTAAATACCTTTGGGCAGAAGCTGTCAGTACAGCCTGCTATGTACAGAACAGAACAACAATAAATAAAACCCATAACAAAACCTTCTTCGAAATATTTTATAATAAACAACCCAATATAAAATATTTTAAAGTGTTTGGGTGCCCAGTTTTCATCTTAAATACAAGAGAACACTTAGGAAAATTCTCCTCTAAAATTGAAAATGGAATCTTTGTAGGATACTCCCTAAATAGTAGAGGCTATAGAATTTACAATAAGGTTACCTTAAAAATTGAAGAAACTACGAATGTAAAATTTGAAGAAACTAAACAAAACTTAGAACTTACACAACCACCTGAATTTGTTCCAGAAACCAACCAAACTCTAAGTCATGAAGAAGAGGAACAACATCAAGAAAATGAACCCCCTAGAACCATAAGAGTGAATCCCAACCATCCAACCAATCAAATAATTGGTGACCCAGACCTAAGGGTTCAAACCAAATCATCTTTTAGGAACTTAAGTCAAATCTCCTTGATTTCAAAGATAGAACCCAAAACTATAGATGAATCCCTACTAGACCCAGACTGGATTATAGCCATGCAAGAATAACTAGCCTAATTTGAGCGTAATGAAGTTTGGGACCTAGTACCACCACCTAAGAACAAGAAAATAATAGAAACAAAATGGGTATTTAGAAACAAATTAAGTGAAACTGGGGAAATCACTAGAAATAAGGTTAGGCTAGTTGCCAAAGGGTTTAGTCAGGTTGAAGGACTTGACTATGATGAAACCTATGCCCCAGTAGCCAGATTAGAATCCATTAGAATGTTACTAAGTTCTGTAGCCCATAAGGGGTTCAAACTATACCAAATGGATGTTAAGTCTGCCTTTCTTAATGGACTAATAAAAGAAGAAGTTTATGTAGGTCAACCTCCTGGGTTTGAAAGTCTAGAACACCCTGATTATGTATTTAAGTTAAAGAAAGCATTATATGGACTTAAACAAGCACCCAGGGCATGGTATGAAAGGCTAACATCCTACTTAACATCTAAAGGATTCAAACAAGGTCAAATTGACCCAACCTTGTTTGTTAAATCATTGAATTCAAACATATTTATTGCACAAATTTATGTAGATGATATAATATTTGGTTCAACAAATTCAGATTTTTTAGAGGAGTTTATTAATCTAATGGAAAAAGAATTTGAAATGAGCCTAGTAGGGAAATTAACTTATTTCTTAGGATTACAAATCAAACAAACAAATGAGGGAAATTACATTTATCAACACAAATATACTAAAGAATTACTTAAAAAATTCGGAATGGAAAATACAAAAGAAATAAAAACACCTATGGCAGTGAACACAATCTTAGATAATGACCCAAATGGAAAATCAGTTGACCCAAAATATTATAGGAGTGTAATAGGTAGCCTACTGTACTTAACTGCAAGCTGACCTGATATTTTATTTGCAGTTAGTATGTGTGCTAGATACCAAACTTGTGCTAAGGAATCCCACTTGACACAAGTTAAAAGAATTTTTAGATATCTTAAAGGAACAACAAATGTAGGAATTTGGTATCCTAGAACCAATAATTTTGAACTAATAGGGTATTTTGACTCATATTATGCTGGATGTAAATTAGACCGCAAGAGCACAAGTGGAGTATGCCAATTATTAGGTTCATCACTTGTTAGCTGGTTTAGTAGAAAGCAACATTGTGTTGCTCTATCTACAACTGAGTCATAATACATAGCTATAGGTGAATGTGTTGCACAATTACTATGGATGATGCATACTCTAAAAGATTTCAACTTAAACATTACAAATGTAAAAGTATTAATTGACAATATAAGTTCAATTAACTTAACCAAGAGCCCTGTGCATCATTCAAGAACCAAACATATTGAAGTTAGGCACCACTTTATCAGGGATCATGTTACTAAAGGTGATATTGAACTCAAATACATTAAGTCCAAATCAAATTTAGCTGACATTTTCACAAAACCACTCCCTGAAAGTGAGTTTAGCAACTTACGCCGAAAATTAGGAATGTGCTCAATAGCCTAGGAATTTTAAATTTCAAAATTGTTTTCAAAAATCACTCTTTCAAATTATAAGTCAAATTTGTTTGTTTTCAAAACCTTCCACTTTTAGACTTTCAAAAACAGTTTTGGCCTTAGACTAGCTTGGAATCCATAGAAAGCATGCACCCATAGGGCTAGTTTTTGAGCATCTCACCAACACCTTAGGTTTACCTTGCGTGTGTTTGACAAACATAGAAAGGGTGAGATTCATAGTCCAACTGTCTGGACTTAAGATGCTTATCTCAGTGCATCAGCATAAGTCTGGACGTTAAATACAAATCAGACAATAATCAGATTAAGTTTATCAGTCAAGTCAAACACTGACTGCTTATAATCAACTTAATCTGACTAACCAAGTGAAAACTACTATTTTCTGATAGTTAGTTAGTAACTAATTGGTTAGACAGTTGTTTAAATATTAGTATCAAGTTCAGGGGGAGAAATTAATTAAAATGTTATGTGTTTGAAAAACTAACTTGTGGTTGAACATCAGTTTACAAAGAGTTAAAATTTAACTAAGTATTTGAAAAACTTGGAAGTTTAATCCCACCTAATTTTCAAACCTGATTTTAAAAGTTAACTATTGAAAATTAAACTTTCCAAATTTCGCTTTTATCAAATTAGCCTTAATTTTTCAAATTTAGCTTGATTAACTTTGAAAATTGTTTTCTTGAACCAAACTCAGATTTTTACAATAACTCTACACTATGATTGTTTACCCTTGTGTCTTTTTTGATGAATGCCAAAGGGGGAGGGTTAGGTGGTTAAGTTAGAACAACTAAATGCCAACTTGAAAAACTAACTTAAAACCTTAAAAACCTCAAAAATCATGCTTGATTTCAGCATATATTTATCACTAACTTAACCAGGTTGTCATTCCATCAAAAAGGGGGAGATTGTTGGTGCAGTTAGCACTAACGGTCTAACTCAGGTTTAGATGAATGACAAATCAGGTTAAGTTAGGTTCATTGTTATCTAACACTCTGATCGAGTGTGCAGGATAAGTCCAGCTAGGTCGACGGGCTGACCGGATAGCTGGCGAGAAGTCCAAGCGGGTCGACCGGCTGACCGGACGATTGGCGAGAAGTCCAAGCGGGTCGACGGGCTGACCGGATGCTTGGCGAGAAGTCCAGCTAGGTCGAAGGGCTGACCGGATAGCTGGCGAGAAGTCCAGACGGGTCGACGGGCTGACCGGACGTCTGGCAGGTAAGTAAGGTAAGTCACTGGAGGGGAGTGACTGCGAGGACGCGTTCCCGGGAAGGGAATATTAGGCGTTGATCCGACTTAGATCCATTTTGGATATCTAAGTCGAGATCGTGACTAGATTCCGGTCTCGGAAAGATGGAATCTAAGTCATACTATTTGTGCTAATTCATACTATTATAAAATGTGCTAACAATCTATGTTGCAGGTTATATATTGCCTCGGACTAACTTTGTTTTGCAGGAAAAGGAAGTTTTCTAGAACAAAGTGGTCCGGGCGCCCGGAAGGGATCCGGGCGCCCGGAAGGCAAATTATATCCAGCCAAGTCGTCGCCACGTGGAGCATCACGGTTTGAGCAGCTACGTCACATTCCAGGCGCCCGGAAGGAATCCAGGCGCCCGGAACAACATATAAAAGAAGCCCCAGGCAGGAGCTTCAAGGAATCAATCAAGCTGAGAACTCTTCCACTGCTGGTCTTGCTGCTCGACGTTCAGTGCGACGCCAACAAAGCTCCGACACTATGCTCCGTTCTTTTCCCTTTTTGTCGGTATTTGTTTTCAGTTTTCATTAGCATTCCCTGTACGGTTCTTTTGTAATCATCATTTCGAATTGCTAGTGATTGCCCAACGAATGTGGTCAAGGACAACGGGCCTTCGAGTAGGAGTCGTCACAGGCTCCGAACGAAGTAAAACCATTGTGTCTATTTTACTTTTCCGCTGCGTTTATACTCGATATTTTTGAATCGATATTCACCCCCCTCTATCGAATCTAATGGTCTTACACTTACCTCTTCTCCGAGATTCGTGAGTCCGGTGATTATTTCTTTAATTCTGGAGTGCAGATGTGCGACTGTCTCGTCTTCCCCAAGTCGCAGGTTTGTGAGCTGATTCCGAAGCAGATCTCTTCTGGCGAGCTTGGCTTCGGACGTCCCTTCGTGCAGCTCGAGGAACTTTTCCCAAAGTTCCTTTGCCGAGTTGTATTTACCGATCCTGTTGACTTCTTGAGGTGGAAGTACGCTTAGCAGATGGTACTCTGCTTTGCCGTTCGCCACGAAGTCAGCCTGCTCCTTTTTTGTCCATTTATCTATTTCCTTGTCCTCTCGAGCTTCAAAGCCAAATTTCATCGTTAAAAATAGTTCAATATCGGTTGTAAGAAATACCTGCATCAGTTTTTTCCATGTGGTGAAATCCCCTTCGTATTTCGGCGGGTGGATGCTTGGTCCGGCCATTTCGTTGCTTCGTTCGGCGGTTAGTCCTCCTGAAGCGCCTCGGGCCGGCTAGAAGGGGGGGTTGAATAGCCCTGAATTAAACACAACCCTTTCTCGAACAATTAAGCTAACACTTGAAAAATAGATTAAGCAGAAAATAAAGCATTAAAAACGAGGCACCGGATTTGACTTGGTTACAACCGGGGAGGTTGTTAATCCAAGGAAGATGATTGCACTAAGAACTCCTTCAGGCGGAGAAGCCTCGTTTATAGCAGTGTAGGCATAAAAAGAAAGAAGCTAATCAAAGCAGTGGAAGCACACAAGTGTTGTTTACAATTTCTGAACTTATATAAAGCTTCTGGACCAAGGCTATATTTATAGCCTTGGTCGGGGCGCCTGGAAGGGTTTCGGGCGCCCTGGGGGGGATAAAACTTTATCCCCTAACGTTCAGATCGCGTAAATCGTGATCTTGGTCAAAATCAGGGTCCGAGCGCCCGGAAGCATTCCGGGCGCCCCGGACAGCTCCGGGCGCCACGAAGCAAAAAGTCAACTGTAATTGACTTTTTGTTCGGGACCACTTCTCCGTTAAGTGCCCGTCTCGGTCCGGGTCTTCTGCTCCGGATCTGCTTGATTTGGGTGATCTCTGATATCCGGAATAGGGCTCACCCGAACCCATCTTCCGGTCTTCTCGAGCGTGCTTCCCTTCGGCTTCTCGTCCCTCGGAATTGCCGCGTGTCCCTTCTCGTCCACCAGCGTACTCATCCACAGACTTCGTCCCTCGATCGCACCCCGTGCCGACCTTCGCGTTAGATGCGTCTCTTGCTCCCCGAGCAATCTTCCGCTCCGGCTTTCGTACCTCGGAACCATCGCGCGCACTTCCTTCTCGTCCGCCGGTGTAATCTTCCGCAGCGCCTCATCCCTCGGACGCACCGTGTGTCGTCCTTCTGGCTAGCTGCGTCTTCCGCTCGTGTACCTGTGCTCCTAAGCTCCTGCACACTTAGACAAAAGGTTAGAAACAAACAGGACCTAACTTAACTTGTTGATCACACCAAAACAACCTTGGGGTTCCAACAGAGGGTACTCCCGTAAAGGATCATATCTTAAAGATGATGGCTTATCTAAATGAAATACAAATCCTTAGAGGAGAATTGATGGGGAAACCCAGATTGATATGATCCTCCAAACGCTACTTAGAAGCTTTGAGCAATTCCGCCTGAATTACAATATGAATAAAAGGGTATATTCATTGGCAGAACTACTGACAGAACTTCAGGCAGCAGAAGGTTTGTTTCGTCACAATTCACAGATTCACTATGCTAAAAATGGTTCTACTTCTAAACTGAAAGAAAAGAAGAAGAAGAAACAAGTTAGCTCAGCAAAGAAAGTGAATAAATCTCAGAGTACAGGACCTAAAGCTGGAGTGAAGAAGCCGAAGGGCAAGTGCTTCATCTGCAAGCAGTCAGGGCATTGGAAGGCGGACTGTCCTCGTAGGAATCAAAACAACAAAGGTATATCTCATGCTCTGGTTGTTGAAACATGTTTAGCGGTGTTATCTACCAGCGCCTGGTGTGTAGATATGGGAGCCACTGATCATGTCTACAATTCTTTGCAGGGGTTCCAGGAAACCCGACGACTATATGAAGGAGAGATAACTGTCTACATGGGCAATGCTACTAAGGTAGCGGCTGTTGCAGTAGGAGACGTCTACTTATCTTTTGTTAGGAATAGAAAATTGGTTTTAAGAAATTGTCTTTATGTACCCAATTTTAGAAAGAATTTAATTTCAGTTTCTAAACTGTATTTGGATGGATATTCTGTTTCCTTTAATAAAAATGTAGTTATAACGAGAAATAAAGTGATTATCTGTTCTGGTGCATTAGTTGGCAATTTATATACTTTAAATCCAATTTCTCTCACAAAGAAAAATATGGAAATTTATAACACATCTTCTAACACTAATAAGATAAAACAACCATTGGAAATGAACTAAGCGTATCTACTTAAGGCCTTGGCCTTCTTCTTTCTTTTCTTTATCTTTCTTATACTTGTTAATACTTCTAAAAGAATACTTCTTTAACAAAGAAACTGAAATGTTTAAGCAAATTCTAACTTTGAAATGCTTAAACCAAAAATCTGTCTACTATGCTAATAAAATTCTGCATATTAATGCTCAACACGCTTAAACCAAAGTTTGAAATCCTAAGTTTCAAACTTAACACGTTTGATCGTGGTGGCGAATACCTCTTAGGAGAGTTTAGGAATTACTTATCAGAGGCCGAGATTTAATCTCAATTGTCTGCACCTGGTACACCCCAACAGAATGGTGTGGCAGAACGAAGGAATATGACTCTTATGGAGATGGTTAGATCGATGATGAGTCATTCAGAATTACCAAATTCATTTTGGGGATACGCTCTGGAAACAGCAGCGCACATTCGTCATGTGACCCTGACCAACCGTGTAGCATCACCCGAGAAGGAGCTAATCATGGTTGTGTGGTGATAATCAACCGTGTGACCTTACCGGGCCCAAGTCTGGGCACGAACTTGTGTACTGTTGGTTGCTACTCGGAAAACCTAATGGTTCCTCTGTACAAAAATTTTGTATAAAGGTCTGAACCTTTTCCTAGCTACCATGTGTTCTTATAAACCACCTCTTGTAAGAAGTAATTAGGTATTAGTTTAGAAGGTACTAAGTTCAGAATGTGCGCTGCCATTTCCAGAGCGTATCCCCAAAACAAATTTGGTAATTCTGAATAACTCATCATCGATCTAACCATCTCCATAAGAGTCCTATTCCTTCGTTATGCCACACCATTCTGTTGGGGTGTACAGGTGCGGACAATTGGGATTGAATCCCGGCCTCTGATAAGTAATTCCTGAACTCTCCTAAGAGGTATTCGCCATCACGATCAGACTATAATGTCTTGATACTTTTACCTAGTCGTTTCTCCACATCAGCCTTGTACTCTTTGAACTTATCAAAGCACTCGGACTTGCAGCGCATTAGGTAAATGTATCCGTATCTTGAATAAGCGACTATAAAAGAGACAAAATATTCAAAACCACCTCTCGCCTGGATTAACATAGGACCACACAAATCAGAATGAACCAATTCTAATGCTTCTTTGGCTCTATACCCCTTGGCCTTAAAAGGCCTTTTGGTCATTTTACCTTCCAAGCAAGGTTCACAAGTTGGAAAATTTTTCAACTCTAATGAACCCAAGATTCCATCGGCTATAAGACTTCTGAGGCAGCAAAAGAAGTCATATGACTCAGGAACTTTCTAATGGACTTAGATATGATTCCTGGTTTGCCCAAGATCATCACAATTTATTGTGATAATAGTGGTGCAGTTGCAAACTCGAAGGAACCACAAGCTCATAAAGCAAGTAAACATATAGAACGCAAGTACCACCTGATATGAGACATCGTCAAGTGAGGAGAAGTTGTCGTCGCCAAGATTGCATCAGAAGATAACCTAGCAGATCCTTTCACAAAGGCCCTTCCGGCGAAAGCTTTTGATCGGCATGTGGAGGGAATGGGAATCAGATGTAAGGCAACAGATCTGGCAACTTAGTCTTTTAGTATAAGTGGGAGATTACACAAAACTCATTTGGTTATAAAATAACTTATAGTGTGTGTTGTTGATTATAGAAGGAATCTGTGTCCTAATTATCTAGGTTGAGAATGCCCCAAAGAGGAGCTCATAAGGATTGCCATGTTAAACCCTGCAGGTGGACCTAATCCGACATGACAATAAAGTTGAGTGGTACTACTCTTGGAGCTAGATATTAATTAAGTGAGTTGTTAGTAACTTACTTAATTAGTGGACATTCGTAATCTTAAACACAGGGAGACTAACACACTCATGATAAGAAGGAGCCCATAATGTAATTTGGGATTGATGCGGTTGTGCGGTAATAACTCTCTAGTGGAATGAGTTATTATCAATGAACTTGAGTTGTGTGTTCGGGGCAAACACGGGATACTCAAGCTCATCGGAAGGCCAAAACCAATTTCTCCTCTAGGTCCCTGTCATAGCCTCATTATAGCCTCAAGTCCATCCAAATGTAAGGCTCTTCTTGGTGTCCAAGAAGTGGGCCGGTCCAATGCTTGGTGACCAAGCAAGGGCTGGCCACATCCTCTCCTATAGGGGCCGGCCCTTTGCTTGGTGACCAAGCATGAAGGGGTCGGCCACAATAATTCAAAAAGGGAGGGTTGTTTAGAATTTTTAAAATCTTCTCTTTGTAGAAAACTATAAGTTTTAAAAGAGAGATTTTAATTTTTAAAAACTTTTCTTATTTGAATTAGGTCACATGTTTAAATAGAGAGTTTAAAAGATTTTAAAACTTTCCTTTTTTAACCATCCTCATGGTTTCGAACAAAAGGGAAAAGAAGTTTTAAATTAAAATTTTCTATCACCATGTTAAAAAAAGGAAATTTTATAAGAGAAGTTTTAAATTTTAAAACATGGTTTTAATTTTTAGAACTTTCCTTTTTTAACTCTTACTTTAGGAAAGAGAGCTTGTAAAATTTTATAAGAGTTTTCTTCTTGTAAAATTTTATAAAAACAATTATTATTTTTCTTTCCTAAATATGGTGGTCGGCCACCTTGCTTGGTGTCCAAGCATGGGGCCGGCCAATCCCAATCCTAAACCAAATAGGATTGATCACAACCATTGATTGGTGATTGATTCAATCAAGAGGAAAGAAAAGGAAAAATTAAAAGGGAAAAGGAAAAACTCTTGGATGATATTATTTTTTGTAAAAAGTTTTTCCTTATTTGCATTGGGCAAATAATATAAAAGAAGGGGTGAGGAGGTTTCATGAGACACAACTCTTATTCTTTTGCTTGGGTGATCTCTTGGTGGCCGGCCCTCTCCTTTCTCCCTTTCCCTTTGCTCTCTTCTCCTTGGTGGTGTTGGTGGCTGAATTCTAGAGGAAGAGGAAGGACTCTTTTTGGTGGTATTCATCTTGGAGGATCGTCGCCCACTCAACGTCCAAGGCGAGGCGAGGAATACGGCAGAAGATCTTGAGGTCATTAGCTTACAAAGAGAAGGTATAACTAGTATTTTTCTTCCGCATCATACTAGTTGTTTTTCTTTGTATGAATTCTAAATACAAGAGGCAATTAGATCTAGTTTAATCGAATTTATTTTTCGATTTTGTGTTTTCTTCTTTTTCAAATTTGTGTTTTCCTTATTCAAATAAGGAAAGTTTTTAAAAAATTAAAATCTCTCTTTTAAAACTTATAGTTTTCTACAAAGAGAATATTTTAAAAATTCAAAACAACCCTCCCTTTTTGAATTATTGTGGTCGGCCCCTTCATGCTTGGTCACCAAGTAAAGGGTCGTCCCCTATAGGAGAGGATGTGGTCGGCCCACTTCTTGGACACCAAGAAGAGCCTTACATTTGGATGGACTTGAGGCTATTATGAGGCTACGACAGTGACCTAGAGGAGAAATTGGTTTTGGCCTTCCGATAAGCTTGAGTATCCCGTGTTCGCCCCGAACACACAACTCATGTTCATCGATAATAACTCATTCCACTAGAGAGTTATTACCGCACTACCGCACCAATCCCAAATTACATTATGGGCTCCTTCTTATCATGAGTGTGTTAGTCTCCCTGTGTTTAAGATTACGATTGCCCACTAATTAAGTAAGTTACTAACAACTCACTTAATTAATATCTAGCTCCAAGAGTAGTACCACTCAACTTTATTGTCATGTCGGACTAGGTCCACCTGCAGGGTTTAACAGGCAATCCTTATGAGCTCCTCTTGGGGGCATTCTCAACCTCAATAACTAGGACACAGATTCCTTCTATAATCAACAACACATACTATAAGTAATATCATTTCCCAACATATCGGGCATATTGATTTATCGAGCTAAACCTCACCCTTTGATAAGTCAAAGAAATAAATATTAAATATTTATGCTTGTTATTATATTAGGATTAAGAGTACACACTTCCATAATAACTAAGGTTTAGTTCTTTTACTAAGTCAGTACAAAAAGAACTTACCTAAATGATCCTACTCAATACACTTAAAGTGTATCAGTGTA